>NW_019525453.1:4699751-4707952 GCF_002814215.2 Seriola lalandi dorsalis | reverse complement strand
GGGTACAGGCTTTGTGTACACTGCTTGAGGTGATTCAGTGTTTCGTTGCAGGTTCACCCTTCATGTCAATCATAGCTGCGTTGGAGCTTTTGCATTTTGCACACATGTTTGTGCTCCTGTTTCCGTCCATTAAAGTCCGTTTGAGACATGACAACACATGGACGCTGCTAATTATGTGATTAACATTTTACCTGCTAGCTGATTTATTTCTCATGTACCTGTCTATATGTGGAATCTTCTCTGCTTTACATTAACACACACACACACACACACACACACACACACTCTATGTAAATGTGTTGAAAACCAGCCCCCAGGCGCTCTATTTATGAATAAGTAAACAGAATTTCCTGTCCAGCAGTGGCTCCATTTGCCTCAGAACCAGCCCACTGCTTCTGGTTATTTTTTCCCTCACATGGTCCTCTCTAACTTCCACACACGTATGCACACACATACACACACACACACCTATCACCCCTTCGACTTAGCAGGCCTACTTTCACCTCCAGCTGCAACAGCGGCGGTATGCCTGCATCTTCCATTCTTATGTAACCCTCAGAAGGAGGGCAAGCAGAAGAGCAGGCTCGCTCTGTCTTTATGTGCTGGCTTCAGTGAGCCTCAGTGATGCCCAGGGATGCGTGTTAAGCCCCGCAGACTGCGCACTGGAACATACATAAAGACAAAGCGCCCTCAGAGCAAAGCATGGCCCCTTCTACCTGACCCATCCATCCGTCCACATACATGTTTGAAGCAGAAATGAATAGACCGATGTGTCTGCTTCTCTTTATGAGGAAACATTCTGTGCCCTTTATCTGTCAGCGAGCTAATGCAGGGGGCAAAAAAAGAGGGCTTTTATTGTGAAATGGATGCATCCTTTAATGGGTTAGGGAGGGAGGGAGTGTGAGAGAGAGAGAGAGAGAGAGAGAGAGACTACATGAGCAGGGAGATGAAGAGAAAAGAGAGAGGAGGCACTAATGGAATCCAACATCATCCAATCATTTTCAAGTCAAATAATTCCAATAGGCTTTTTATAATGACAAATTTACTCCGCTTCTGAGGCGATTATAACTGTACACAGTCTGATGTAACTATGCATTATTATGGTATAATAATAATATGAGTGAGAGCTTCCAAAAAAGGTTGAGAGCTGGATTTTCCAGTGGGGTTATTAAGAGTACATCTGCCGTCATTAATGTTTCATCGGGGTCAGGGCTAACAGCAGCCAGTCTTATCCTCCCAGATGAATACCTGCTATCAGCGCTGATGAAGAGTCCAGCACTGTATTACAGGCATGGCCCCATGGCAAGAAGATCCTGGGTTCAAAGCTTATACCAGGGCCTTTCTGTGTGGAGCTCGCTTGCATAGAGTTTTTTGTTTTTGCATGTTTTTCACGTGGGTTTCCTCTGGGTGTCATGTTTCCAAAACAAGCAGGTTCGCTGAATCAGAAACTAAATTTCCAACAGGTGTGAACTCCTGTGCCAAAGATCTCAGGTGGTGATGAGATGAGAATTTTGATAATTGCTTAATCATTATAGATTTCAGATTTTCACACTTTTTTATGATAATAAACGGAAAAACTATGATTAGACAAAGCAAGCAGTTTAAAGATGTCACCGTTGCTGTGGAAAAACAGTGATGTGATGTATAGATAAATATTAATAATGATAAATAATATTTTTAAGTAATTCATATTTAAAATAGTAGAGTAGAATATGACAGCAACTAGAAATTGTTTTAATTATGATGATTTTCTTCACTAAAGTGTAAATTTGTATAAAATAGATATTTATTGTGGTATTTACCGTGTTATTTATTTTCATTATTTTTCTGTGTTTCTGCTTTATTGATGAAATACCTGACTTTTGGCATTTATACTAAAAGGAATGTAATAGTACACTTTAATGTAATCCAGTACAACATCTCTGCCATATCTCCTTCCTTGAGGAAGCTTATAATGGTCAGTTTTTATTGAAAACTTTCTGAGATATGTTCATTTATATGTTTACTTCTGAGGTCGTAGTTAGTGGTGGTGGGGTACTGGACTGTATTAAATTCATGTTAGAAAACAGTAATTAACATAATTAAATTAATAAGAGTCTGACCATGTCAATCAAAACTGAACATTATCATCTCTGTAAAGGTATTGGATTACATTAGATTTTTACAGGTGTACCTAATATAAAAGCCACCGAGTTGTAAAAGTATCCTTAATTCGTTTATCCTCCTGTAAGGAATATAATCAGGGTTTAACACTGTTGTCGAGGGACGACTCTGTATTTTAGGGGTCTGGGCTGGCACCTTTGCTGCGTCTCTCTTTCTCTGTGTTCCCTTTAAAAGTTCTCAAACAGCCATACAAGAACTTTGACTAAATAAAACACAATACAATTGGTTTTCCTTTATGCTGAGACCTATCTGAAAAAAATAAGTAAACAAGCTCTCAGTATGCTATTGGGTCCCATTATCACCGTTCCGTGTCACTGACCCTGGTCCTGCTCGGTGCCTCTTGCTTGCCCGGGCTCTGTACCCATTGGCCTTTTTTTGCCCCTTTCACTAGTTGCCCCTCTCCCGAGGTTAATCGTGAGCCTCTAAATGTTGGCCTGTGGCTGCTCCAGCCCTGAGCTGAGTTCACCTGCCCTCACCAGGCTACAGCCCATCTATTATTCATCAGCCGTCTCAGGTGACCTCTCATAAACACTCTATTATCATTTAGGATCCAATGTCTCATTAGCGGTCCATTCAGCTTCCTCAAATATTGCTTCTGTGACTTCAGCGGACTGCCAACACTGCTGCCCTCACCCGACCAATTGATCCTTGGCTGTCTGTCATTCGCCGGCCCGTCCCGCCGAGCTCCTGTGATTGGCCCTCGAGAGTACAGGTGCTCCGGCGGAAACTGAAGACGCCTCGGCCTGTGGTGGTGAGTTTCAGCAGACCACTGACGTCGTCTCAGGTTTTCAGCTTTAAAGTCCCCCGCAGGTCTCCTTGGTAACTGCCCCCCCCTCCCTCCCCTAACCAGCACCCATATGCCAGGCACTAAGCTGAGTGGCGTTTAGTAAACAGTCACGTGGTGGGGGGAGGGATTGAGGTTGGACACGAGAGACAAGAAATGTACATTTAGAATGCAACTCTGTGTGACCCAGAGGAATGTAGAATAAAAGGATATTTTTAGTTAAACAAGCTGTGCCTCTCTGTGCTTAGCCCTTGACCCTCCATTAGCACTGCACCGGCTCCATTGGGCCAGACCTTTGTCCACTTAGATTGGGGTCTCGACACACTCTAAAAACGGCAGCTCCATTACTATCCAGTTCGCCTTGAGCACTTTAATAAAGCATGCTTTGATGCTTTTGTATGGCCTGTTGTGTGTGTGTGTGCAGACATGTGAAGAGAAGTCAAAGAATAGCAAGATTGGGTTGGTATTCGTTAAAAAAAAATAATAATAATGTAATGCAATAATGTTTATTTCCCATCCCCATGAAAACTCAACCAAAAATGATTTTAACTAAACAAATATATTGTGTTGAAATGTGTCTTTTCTACCTCTAAGCTTTAAAGAGGCTTCCGATTCTTGGATCTTATTTTTCTATTAGTTTAGACCATAGTGCCAATTAGTACAAACATTGTACTCACAAAGTGAAATGCTGAGATCTGGAAACGCAGTGACATATTTGAAAAGAAGATAGATTTGTGGGGGGGCGGGGAGCGCCTTGGTGGCTCAGCTGGTAGAGCACATTAGGTTCTATATTTGAGTAAAGTGGTTTAAAAGCTGTCTTAGCTTTTAGCTTGTTTACTACCTGTCTGATCATCTGACTTTGTTGCTGCAGTGCTGCCAGATTCCTAGATCTCAACAATTATCTAATCACCGCATGGAAATCACAATTGACAAAAATCTATCGGAAAGTGACGAGACGAGCCGGGGCTAGCTGGTTAGCGTGCTAACTTCAGTAGAAGTGTTAACATTGATGTTTCTTTCCACAGCTAGAGACAGCTCTTGGCGAGAAAAGGAAAGACGTTGGATGCTGAACTCACAGCATTTCTTCTAGACTGGTAGGTAAACAGCTGTTGCCATGCTTACGCTGGCTATGTAGCAATAGCAAAACTTACAAATAGCTCCTTCAAAGATTCAAGATGGCTAACAGCATTAACTTTGCCTCTTGTATGTGTTTCTTCACATTATATTTTTTTCCCGTTCCAGCAAATGAGGATGCCTTGTTCAGACAAGTGAGCCTCTTATACACGCACATGCAAGGTATACACATAAACACACACGCATGCACACCCCCAACACACGTGATGATTTGCCCCCACCATTTTGATGTTCGGCAGCACAGCCTTTATTTGTCTCAGTGTCAGCGAGGACCAAGCCTTTATTAGACGCTCCACTCTCTGCCACAGTGTTTTCAAAAAACAAGCCAGAGAGGCTGCTAATTAAGGGCCAGGCTGCCGTTTGTATTTAACCAAAGAATCCTCCTCATTAGTTTGCCAGGCAGTAATTAGAGAGAAAGAGAGAGAGAGAGAGAGGGAGAGAGGAAGGGGATGAAAAAGTGACTGACTCTGCTCAGCACAAGGCACTGTACAACAGTGAGAGTTTAATGATGACTCTTTGGTCAGTTGCTGGTGTTATCTATGGTGCAAAACTGACCTGAAAATTGATCACTACCCCTTTTTGATTACATTTTTATCAGCAGATTGAATATATTATTTCTCTCTTTGAACAGGAATGATGAAATAATCCTCTTAACTGAGCATTAAAAAACAATAGGGCATATATTAACATATTCAGTCATAAATAAAGAAGAATAAAGCATCTAAGAGATAAGAGAGCACCAGTTGGTGGAACAGACAGAAATGCCTTGCCCATGGACTTCAGTAGGGCTATTTAAAATGAAAATTTAAAGAATGGTATCACACTTTTGCAGAAAATGCAGAGGATTAATAAAAAGCTCTACCTATGTCAAGGCTCAGATTGATAACAACCTCCTTGGTCCACTTGGCTTCCAATCTAAAGCCCTCTGCCAGAAATCTTGGTGTAATATTTGACTCTGATTTCAAACCGGACCTCCATGTAGAAAAGGATGTCCAATCATGTTTTTATCAGCTATGAAATGTCACCAAGATCAAATCATGTGTGTCATTCGCTGATCTGGAGAAGGTTGTTCGCACATTCATCTCATCATGACAACGGAAACTCCCTGTACCCATCTGTCCCGAAAATCTCTTCGTTCCATGCAACTCATAAAACATGCTGGATCTGGACTAAAAATGTGATCATATTGCACCCATATTAGGCTCCCTACATTGGCTACCCGTGTCTTGTAGGATCAATTTTAAAATATTCTTAATTACTGATCAGGCTCTGTCTGGTTTTGCACTTTGAGAACTTTATTTTTACTTACATATTGTTAATTCTCCCTGTTATACTTGCTTTGCTAATTCCCTGAGTATTGCTTTGTTTTGTTTTTATGTATGTACAGCACTTTGTAACTCTGTTTTTGAAAAGTATTTAATAGATAAAGTTATTAGTATTATCATGATTTCTTTGAAACTACTATTAATTTGAGGATAGGTGCAGAAGTTTACAGTGTAGAGCTTTATAGAGAAAATAGACAGGAAGGCTTTTTAAGTTTTCAAAGGAGAGTTGCAGGTGTCTGATTAATCACACTTCTTCCAACCATTTGTTTAATATGATGTCAACCACTTAGGGAAGTGTTTTAATGGAGCCTTCTGCGATTGTTTTCAACCCCATTGACTTCCATTTACATTAACTGCCTCTGTTTCCATTTGAGCGATGTGAGAATGAGCCAAGGTCTGACAGGCCTCCCAAGTCACGATGACTCACATACATTTCTCAAAATTCTCCAACATCACTTTAAATCCTCGGCGAAAGCTCATCAAAGGAGGATGATGATGGCAGAACTATTTATATCAAGGTAATTCTCTGTTCTGAATCAGCCCCTGCTCATCGCTGCGGCAGGGGTGGGCTACGTTCGTGTGGGGAGATGAGGAGATGGAAATCATCTTTTGGCTGGGAAGACCGTGCTCTCGCTGTTTCCAGTGGACCGGCGGCCTCGGCTGGCCAATGAGAGTGGACTGCCAGCCGCCCACCTGGTGACTAGGCCTCTGTGTGGGTGGACACGGCGAAGAGGACACTGCTGCTTTCCGGCCGTGTCTCTGTGGTTTGCATGTACAGACACACACTCGCTTTCATATGCATGAGGTGTTAATACGGTTTTATGCCGTGCGAGGCAAATGAATGGGCTTCCTTAGTTTAATTTGCTCTGTAGCACACGTGTTGTAATGAGTTCTTCGAGACATGTCAGGTTGATTTCGATACAGCGATCAAAAAAGGTGTGTGTTCTCATATAGATCTGTGTTCGAGAAACATGGTTATCAGTTGCCTTGACAACCATAGGGTCAAGGCAGCCCTGTGGTTCCTGCTGCATTTTGCATTTGTAACCAAATATTCATCTTTACAGTGAATTTGTGATTTTAGAAACGCAGTTAAAACAACTTATCGCTTTGCCAAAGAGTTTTATTTTGATCAGTTTTGATTTACTGAATTAGCCAATCATTCTTCTGCTGTCATCTAAATGATGAAATCTTTATCTTACTGAGATAGTACCACTACACAGTTACGACTTTACTAGACACATCCGTATCTATCAATCTAATGTGATCCAGTCTTTAAACAGTGGTGATGCTACACTCTGGGGGGGGGGGGGGGGGGGGGGACGACAATGTAGGTGATTGTCTAGAGGCCTACCAAGCTTGTTTCTATGTGTCTGGATCCATAAACTATCCCATATATAATAAGTTCTGCTAATCATTTAGAACTTTATCTTGAGTATTGATTACTGCACAGGACCATTGGAGGTCTTAACCTGTAAACAGTCAACACGTATTCATGCAGGGCAATGCTGTTGTGCAGAAAAGCCTCGGTGTGGTGTTGAGAACAAGGCTTTTTCATTTGCTGACAGTTGGCCCTCTGTCAATCAACACGGCTCCGGATTATCCAGCGCTGACGGTTGGCTGACCGACCCATCCTGGGAACAAATGCTCTGCCCTTCCCACACTGTCGCCTGTCAGCACCTTTCACATACAATATTATACAAATGCAGAGCCTCTCCATTCCCGTCACATTTCTCCCTGCTGTCTCTTCCAACTACCCCTTGACAGCAGGCTTTTTCTTTTTTTCTTTTTACCCCCACAGCACAAAATGTGGCCCACGGCTCGTCACAGCAGGACAGAAAAAGTCAGAGTCGGCTTGTTGCCTCTGCTTTCTTGGCACTCAAAAGTACTGTCAATGCAGCAAGAGCTGACAGAAAGAGAGGGGGGGGAAGGAAGAGGAAGACAGAGAAGTGGCTCGGGCTGAGGGGGTTATACAAACACGACGAACAAATAAGAGATCTAAGCATAAACCAGGCTGTCACAACACGTTGTCTGGCTAATTGAATTGTTCCTGGCAGCCCTGAGAGAGCGCAGACCATTTTAAGTTTAGCTTTATTGAATTATTAAATCAGAAAAGGAGGACAGTAACATTTAAGGAAACATTCTCCAGACTTGTTCGCTGCGAGAGGAGGGAATGATGTTGTGACTCCGACTGTATGCAGTGTAACAAGACTTGAAACAAGATTACTTCTGAAAATTGTATTACTCCGAGCTGCCTCGGTGCAGATTGCCGCGTCTGCGTTACCTAAACCCCCGGTCTGTTCGCAGTAATGACCTCTTTTGTGTCAAGGTACATTTGAGCCAGTTGTGTCTTGTTCAGACGGTGCGTATATTGGTGATGAATAATTGAGCAGCTGGGCACATGTGTCTAGATTGTTATGAGAGTGTGTGAGTTGATGAATGTGTGTGTGTGTATGTGTGTTTAGAGGAGGGAGGGGTAAGAAGTTGGATTTGACGCAAACAAATCTGTCGTCTGGGACTGAAGAGGACGAGCTCTGGACATTCTCACTTTCATTTGCAGCTACTGTTGCACATTTCCATTGCGCACTAATATGTAATTCATAGTATACGTCCATCGAGGTCAGGGGTGCATTACAAGCATTATCCCTCGTGCCCATGGGGCCTCGGAGTAACAGCCCAGTCTTGGACGTCCTTGCCCTGTCTCATCTGCAATGCCTCCCCCAGCACCACTGCATTATGTTGCATTTGCATCGTATTGCCTCTGCATTGCCTCTGCAAGGCTGGCCCCCATTTCACCC
>NW_019525453.1:4667154-4699731 GCF_002814215.2 Seriola lalandi dorsalis | reverse complement strand
CCCTCTCCTTCTACCCCCCTCTTCTGTTGCCCTTTCACATATCTGTCTCTCTCTCCCTCTCACCCCCCTTGTCATCCCTCTCTCCAGTGTCAGGCTGGTGCCAATCTGCAGGGGCTTGGCAGTGAGCTGTTGTGCAGACGGGGCAGGACGGGGCAGGACATGGCTCAGTGGATCTGCAGCAGCAGCAGCAGCAGCAGTGTTTGAAGTGAAGGTAGCGGTGTGCAGTGTTTGAGTATTGGCAGGGAATATGCAATGAGCCCAGGACAGATTACGTTGCGGTAAAGAAAAAAAAGAAAAAATACAGGGTGGGGGGGATACATCAGAGGGAGGAAATCCCTAACAGGAGGATCCCAGCTCAGCGCTTTCTCCTTGACACCACCCTCCTCCTTCTCCTCTTTCCATCCCCCTGCCTCATTTTTCCCCTTCCTCCCCCCTTATTTCCCCCCTCATTCCCTCCTCTGTATCCTGTCTCTTTGGATTGGGCTCGCTGCATTGATCTTTCTTTGCAAATATTTCTTGTTTTCTTTTTTTCAGTCCGAGGGGGTTTTATCCTTGTTGTAAGAGCTGGTGATGCAATCCACTGCCACTCCAGTCCCCCTCCCCCTCTTTTGCTCATGGGTGTATTAGGAGTGCGTGCACATACATGTGAATGGGCGTATTTGCTTTTTGCATGTGTGTGCATTTGTTCTGCTTTCAAATGTGTTGTGTGTGCATCATAAGGGAATGGATATCAAGAGCACAAGCAGCTCCACTGGCCCTCTCACCATCACTTTGTCTCCTGTCCGATGTCTCTACAATATATATTGCAAATAGAGAGTTTGCACAACAGGTGGACTTACATGCCACAGGTTACTATGATGCTGATAATGGTGGCTATTATGTAGATAAGCCCCACAGTGCAAGTGGGCCCCATGTAGCCAACAGGCTCACAGGTGCTGGTGCCTTCACCCTAGGGGCCCAACGTTGATGTACGGGGTCGACCGCGCTCCTGAAGCTCAATAGGGAGCAGGTTGTTCTGCCAGGCCGTTATTAAAGGGCTGTTTGTATTGCCTGCTGTTTTTTTCATTAGCAGGAATCTTATATCATCACCCCTGAATATTGCATGAGGTTCAGCGAAGCTTGGTTGTCGTGACACCGCCGTAATATTTCACAACAATCAAAGATGGATGAGCCTATTCTTCTAGGTAAATAGAGGGAGGCCTGGCACAGATGAGGAAAAGCCCAAAGATGGTGACGGTGACAATGACGCACCGCAAAAGGGGGCTGTGCTGGAGAAGAAAGAAAAAAAACTGGAAGAGTGATTGGAGTCCATAAAAATGAAAATGCACTGTAAGACAAATGGAGCAGGCAGAGATGAGAGAGCAAGGTAAATGAGGGGGAAAGAGAGAATGAGAGGACAAGAGAGGGAGACAGAGTGAGAAATCAAGACGGAGGGAATGACAGAGTGAGAAGGATAAAAAAGCGAGAGATGGGGCTATTAGAGGGTTGAGACGAAGAGTTAGTGTGAGACCCACGCTGCTCCCAGTAATTGAAAAGGCACCGGGACTGATTTAGAGGGGAGCTTAGCTGGGTTTGTTGGGATGGCGTGGTGGTGGTGGGGGCACTGCATTGCAGAGTACGAGGAGCAAGAACAGCCGAACCCCCTGCGGTGCTTTGCTCTACCACCTCTACAGTCGTCATTAGCGCAACACGGTGAAAACGACCCTCCAAGGCCCATAATAAGCAGTGAGGCTGCAAAAACATTATGGCTAAATCCATACAAGCTAATTACTGTAGGTGTCTCTGCTTTTTTGGCATGAATAATACAGAAAAAAAAATGAGAGAGGACAGCTTTAAAGGAAGAAGATAAAGTAATAAAGTGGGAGGAAAGTTCTCGTGTAGCCGCAGGTGAGGTCCATACACGCACGAAAGACGGAGAAATTTCCAAGTAGATTATGTGTGTTCAAGTGTGTGTATGTGCACAGCGTGAGTGCAAAAGTGTAAAGATCACCCATTACGAAAGGTCATCTCTGCCATTCTTTATTACAGCGCTTGTGACTTTGTGCCTTTACCTTTAGCAGGACTTGGTCCATTGCTTTAAAATGTTGCCATCTTCACAGCTAACAACAAGAAAAATATGCATGTTTAGCTCAACAAAACAACATCCCAAACACATTAAGCTGCTGCTAATGGACTTTTACTACTGTCTGTTTGTGTGTCTGTGCATGGTAGAAAGTGCCAGAAGCTGATCCACTTCCTTAACTTGCTAATACAGCTGGACACTACACCAACAAACAGGGATCCATGTCACCAAACACATGCTCTGTCTGCACCTGCCGCCCACACACACACACACACACACACACACACACACACACACACACACACACACACACACAAACACACACACATATATACAGGATACACACCCTGTCATAGACGTGCACACCCCTGCTGTATGTCACGGGCCTGTCTCATAAGTGTGCCTGTTCTTTCCAGGGGCGCTGATACGTGATACCTCTGCCCGGTCAATCCTTCTCGCATTACTGCCTCTGCAGTGTGCTGCTTCATTTACACATGAAATATTGATGTTCTTAATTTAACCCCCAGGGTGCTCAGGTGTCCCTTCCTCCCCTGAGAGGAGGGTTGGCCTTTTCCAGAGCCGAAACCACACCCTATGCGTCTTGGGATTGGTTGACAGGGTGTGTTGAGTTGTGCCTCATTGGGTGGCTGGCACATAGAGCGGTGGCACAAACACACCAACAGGGACGTATCCCAGTGGGTTTTTTGTCCTCTGGTGTCCTACCTCTTCTGTACATGTGCTTGTGCTGTGTTTGTCTGATACCTGTACTGTATGCCTGTCATTGTGTACAAAGTTTAATGTTTAATTTTTTAAGAAATAAATTATGTGGTAGGAAAACTGAAATCTGCAGGCTTGTCCTAACATCTGTGAATTTTAGTCATTCAGACAGAAAACAGCAACTAGGCTTTTTCCCCCATCATTCATTGCAGTTCCAGAGTTCAAGACAAATTGGTTTCTGTTTTGCAAAGAATAAAACAATATGAAATACAAAATAAATATTAATAGAAGAAGATTAATAATCACCTGTTGAGTTTTACTCATTTATTAAATTATTTCGCAATTTATTGATAGCTTACTTCATTTAACAAGGCTGCATATGCTAACTCACTAGCCAGCTAGCTAGCAAGGATGGGCTTTGAGTATTAGCCCTAGTTTGCATCAAACTGAAGAACAGCTTGCAAGACCTAGCAAATCGGGTGTGTTGTGATTCAAAAGAAATAGAAAGATATAAAACTGAATGAAAACTGAAAGTCTTTCTTGTTGGTTTCTCTAACCAGATGTTGGCTAGCTAGCTGGCAGTTAGCGAGCCTGCTAGGAGAGGTTGGAGGCACATGTGACTGAAAACTGAGGGGACGATTTCCACTGTCAGGAGAAGTGACATTACGATATAAAGATGTGGCACGAGATAAATATGTCACTGGGAATATGCCATTATGACATTAAAACCAGACTGTTGCAAAAGACTATTTTGAAATAATAAATTGTACTATGATGAAATCGAAATAACTCTATAAAACGTTTAGTATAAAAAGGAAGATGATGAAATAGTATTTCATAATCATCGTTGGAGTTTTACAAATTATCACATAAATTTCACAATTTCATGCATCATTTATACAGTCATTTATTTATATTCCTATTTATTTATTTAACATCAAGCACTTAAAAGAGCTCTGCTATTTTCCTTTAAATGTACATTTTCAGGTTTGAGGACATGAATCAAGTGAGGTAAACAAGAAGGGCAGTGCTTCAGTCCCAACTGTCAATCAACTTCACGGCTGTTCCTATTGGCCTGTCTGGTGCTGCAGGGAGGGGCGGGTAAGGTAACTGCATTAGTTTGCTTGGTTTTCTTCAAAACAAAACACCATGGCTCTAATTAGGGGAAAGAAAACATACTTACCAGTTACCGGCAGTATATGGGCAGGGTTTCTCATCCTGTTCCTCGTTACCCAGCCCTTTCCTTCACTCAGCCTCAGTTTATCTGATTAATGTGGGCAGTGTTCATTCCAATGGCATCTAATTTAAAACAAATCTACAGAGATAGTGAAGGAGGAATGCAAAGAATGTTCTATGGTTTTCCCCTTGAAAGCAGAACCATGCCCCATTTCTGTGGGAAAAGAATAAGGTGTGTGCATGCCTATGTATAGGTTTATGATTAAGGGTAGTGCTCATTTCTTGCTTTATTTTGCCTAGTGTATGTGTAGGTGGGTGGAAAGCTGTCTCAGTCTATCTATGCTCCTTTCCAAACATGGTCAAATTACTCTCCTAATATAGTAAAACAGTTCTGCACTAACTTGACTTTTAGACATTTAGGTAGTATGCTGCTGGAGGCCAGCAGAGACCTTCCTGCCTGCCTGTCCTGTACTCTGTGTGTGTGTGTGTGTGTGTGTGTGTGTGTGTGTGTGTGTGTGCTGTTTAAAAAGTGCATACGAGTGTTGTGGCCTGGTTTGCCTTACTAGGACAAGCCAACATGGAGTCACTGGCAGAAGCAAGAGGGTTTATTCAAACTCCCACTTGCCTTTTCAAAAACCCCCAACATCCCAGTTACAGCATGCTGCTGTTGCCTAGCAACCAGCTGTGTCTTGAGAGAGCATAGAGGCGTCATAATTGTGTATGTATATCCACGGCTGAGCGCGAGAGCAAACACTCTCTGCTGCCTCTCCCTCCCCTGTGGGCAGCTCACTCTCTCCACAACCTCACTGCCATGTAATGGGGCTCAGTATCACACACTGAATCCTGCCGCTGCTCAGCATCACCCAATGACACTGCACATGGAGAGAACCATGCTTATAACCATTTATTATGGACACATTCGTCTAGTCGGTAAACAACATACAGACCATGCTGTCTTTATAGATCATCAAGCATCAGGAAAAATGACATAAGACATGATAAAGTTCATGGTCTTTTATTTGAAAAAAAAATAAAGACTAGCATGTACAACTTGGAATGAATGTAAACTGAACTCAGATGAACAGTCGCGAAAACTGGTGCGCTGACACTCCTAACAGCATGCGCCGCGAACACAGCACACCCCTCACTAATGCTCGTCTGAGTCGAGAAACAGAAGAAAAAGAAAAGTGAAGGCCAGTGATTCTCTCTTGCAAGAAAAGACAGACACTCCATCTCAGCGAGAAAATAAAAGAAAAAGAAAAAAAAAGAGAAAGCTCACCGTAAGACTCTTTAAGTCCCCCCTCCTTTTAAAAAGGGCAGGACGCACAACTACTAAGATGGCCATCCAAATAACATAACAAAAACAAAAGAACATGCCAAACATTTGAAAATGTATTTTTTGTACATTGTTTTTTTCACTTTTTATCTAGCATACAATTAAGTCCCATTCCACTTTAACGCTTGAGTTAGAACCTGGTATATTCTCTCATGTTAACAGTACAGGGTTCCTCTCCAAATACAAAAAAACTGTACCAAACCAACAAGAGGACAGCTTATAGTGGAATCAGCACGCTCTGGTAGCCCGGAGGAGGGATGGGGGGGCAAGGGGGTTAGTGCTCCGGTCTCAAGCTGCATGCATGAAGAACAGAAAACAGAGAGAGAAAGAAGAGATGGCCAGCCCAGACATTTACCACTAGCAAATGGAACTGGAAGGAGTTCGCCAAATGCCTTTGCTTTAGTCTGAAGGTAGTAGTTACAGGGTTTGTTGTTATTATTTTTACTTGTTAAGTACTGATGCTAAACTGATCTCCGGGGGGAGGGGGACAGGATCACTAACCATTTTCATGCAGATATTTTTTGTATATTTTTATATTTTTCCTGTGTGGACAGAAGGATATTTTATTTCAACATTCAATTATTTTCTATACAGAAACAGTATGAATAAATGAACATTTTTCCAAGAGGTAAGTAAAACATTTTGATTTTTTTTTCCTTTTTTTTTTCTTCTAAGAGGGGACAGGACGGGGCGGGCAAGCTTCACTTTGCAGTCATCATCTGTACAAACTCTGCAGAGAGAGAGAGGGAGGGAGAGAGACAGAGAGAGAGAGAGAGAGGACAATAAGGGCATGAGGTTTAAGGCTTTGGCACAGCCTGTTGCCAGTGAGAGCAGTCACCTGCTAAATTGTTAAATGCTTTATTAATTTTTTAATCAACTTGAGCAGGTTCAGAACACACATCCTAATTAGTGTCCCCTTTCTAAATGGCTTCCGTGTTCATCTCATTAAACCCAATTGATTAAAAAGCTCCTGCATTGTGCTTACAGTTTTGGAGCAATGTGATGACAATATGCACACACACAGAATAAAAAAACAGATAAAGGGAGACTTGGGAGAACATATTCTCTCCGTGGTACAATGACAGTGTAGAAGTAGGACACTTTTCAGCTAAAACTTATGGACTGTTCATAATATATCAACAGCCTTCTAGAAAATGAGCGCAGTCTCTCGTGTAATGTGCCGAGGGAGTGACAGTAGGGGGATGGGAGAAAGAGACAAAAAAGGCTCCTCGCACACTGATGATAATTCAGAAGGATGACTTTCTCCCATCTCTGTTTCAGCAGGCTCCTTCTATAGCCCCTATCTAATAACTAATATTACGTGTGGCTGGCTTATCTCACAGTCGCCCTCAGAGAAATACACAGCTTGGAAAATGAAGTGCTCTTGTCCCCCTGTTTAATAAAAACTTACACCATGGCCTAGAAACTAAAGCTATTTGTGCACCGTGACATTTTTGTGTCTGCTTCCTTTATAGGCATCTTATATATAAATATATTTATATATATATGTATATATATCATTTTTTTTACCTTCATAGTTGACCTGTCCGTCTCCGTCAATGTCTGCTTCTCTGATCATCTCATCCACCTCCTCGTCCGTTAGCTTCTCTCCCAGGTTCGTCATGACGTGACGGAGCTCTGCAGCACTGATGTAGCCATTTCCGTCCTGGAAACATGAAGCATGGGATCCAATGTGTGAAACGTGAAAAAAAAAATCCCCACAAGCTGACAACTGGTGCGGCAGGTGTTAAACAAGCAGTAAGTTTTTTTTTCCATCTGCATAAACTTACTTTACTTTCAGCCTTACTTAAAAAGCTTAACAGATGATACTATAGCTGCAAGCAAGTCTTCTTGGCCTCCACGGAAAAATAAAATATTCAAACAAAACTAAAAAGCTTGGCAGGCATAGAGACTGTTCTACCATCTCATTAGCACTTTAGCACACACTCATTTACCTTGTCAAATACCCGGAAAGCCTCACGGATCTCCTCCTCGCTGTCTGTGTCCTTCATTTTTCTGGCCATCATAGTGAGGAACTCCGGGAAGTCGATGGTTCCATTACCTGGAATGGGTGATCAATGAGGCACGTTTAATCAGCAAAAATTGTAATTACTTAAAAAGCCAACTCGGATAAGTAGAAAGAATTTAACCCAGCATTTAGCTGATGAAGAGCACTCGACTGAAAATATTAATTTAGTGCTACAGTCCTCTTTTTTTTCCCCCTCTGTGAATGATGGCAGCGTGTACATTATTGTATGGAACATAACTTCTCTCCAGTGATGGTGCAACCTGGGACGTGAGTAATGGTGGAGACGGCAGCAGCCCTAAGATCATGTTAGTATACACCTTCCTTCCTGCGATAAATACAGCTACTGCAAGCTGAAAGGAGGAGGGGGATGTATGTGTGTGTGTGTTTCCTTTTCTTCCTCAGGGAAGCCCCGGGAGGAGGTTGTGTATGTAGTACACAGCACAGCAGCATTGCAGGGGGGGGGGCAACCCATGGCCAGTCATCCATAATGTAGACGTACAGTGTACTGTGCAGCCTGGCCTTCAAGCAGCCCGGATAAATCAAAGGCTCATCTCTCCTGGTGCCCCTGTCAGAAACCAAGGCCGGACAGGAAGTGAGAAGAACAGGAAAGGGGGTGGGGAGCTTCAGTCCAGATGCTCCATCCCTCCCTTCTGTTTTTATCCATCCTAGATTCCCTCCTTTTTTGTCCCCTTTTCTTGTCAAATATCCGGCAGTGTTTGCATGTGTTTTTGGGTCATCTGGAAGCGACACCAGAAACCCCACCAACCACTGGTGGCTCATGTATGCGTGCAATAGGATCAATATCCATGTTGCCGCTGTCAAGACAGGATTACCAGGGGATCAGACCCTCTTGACAGAGGAAGGATCTAAGAGGAGCTCAGCAGCTCACTAACTGCAGCACCAGGAGAGAGGATGGGAGGGTTGGTGGTGGTAAACCTCGCTGTTATGTAGATGTTATGGTGATGTAAGATCGTAGGAGTATGGAAGTTATCATTAAGATTTGTCGAGAAAAAAAAAAACGTAGAAAATTGTCAGGACGCTGAAGTGAAAGTCAGAGACACCAAGGGCAAAGTACCCAGGAGGATTAGCCCTGGGGTGGGACGGATTGAGGGGGTGGGGTGGGGTGGGGGTTGGTGAGCAGATTAACCAATGATGGAGCACGCCTCAAGAGAGCGAGATAGAGAGAGAATAAGGGAATGCATGTGTGTATGTGTGGAACAAAAAGGAATGCAGTAATGTGATGGGGCAGATGGTGAACTCATGACCCGGGGTAACAATCTAAGGACCTGTTATCTAACACAGAGAGACAGCCAGCAGCGCCGAGGGAACACATGCTGCCACTGGGGGGTTGGAAGGGAGGCTGAGGAGGGGTGGGGAGGCGGGGGTCCCAGTTTGGGAGAAGGGTAAAAGTGCAACTGGAAAACCATCATTTGAGAGCACAATGACCAGAGAAGCAAGGCAGCCCTTTGAGTGAAATCTGCTCAACTGCACCTCGGGCCAGTGGCTGCTGCGGTGGAGGAGGCAGGGAGAGAGGGAAGGATGGATGGAAGCAAGCAGGAATGGAGATAGGGAGGCAGGTGGGAAGAGAGAAAAAAAAAATGGTGGGAGGGAAAGAGAGAGAGAAAAAAGAGAGGGAGGGAGGGAGTGGGCGGTAGAGAGGGAGATGTGAAGAGGAGAGAATATAAGGAGTGAACCGAGTGGGAGATGGTGCGATTACACATAAGAGGTGCTGACGCAAACTATAGAAGGCTGAGGCATCTCAGCGCACTTGTGTGTGTGGTCATCGTTTTTCCTGCATCATAAAGCCAACTTCCATCCCTGAGATAAGAAAGAGGGGTGGGATTGCATAATGATGATGAGTGGTGTGCCGGGACTAAAGCTAGTATTTTTGTCATGCAGTTATTTAATCTTGTCTCAAACATCCCTTTCACATATTTTACCTCATTAAGGTCTAAGATAGAAGCCCTGTATCATTTTAAGTAGGTGTGGTTAATTCCCGATGTGTGTGGTTGGAAGATAAACAGCAGCTATTCCATGTCGTACTGTAATCCACACTGTTCGTAAACTGCAGCTTGGCTTTTACATTCAAATAGCCAAGAGACTATTTCTTTTCACAGCTGTGTCTAGCTAAAGCCCTCCATCCTCTCTTCCATTCATTGTCATTCTTTACCACAGCATCCTTGTTTGGTAAATAAAGCTGATTTTCAATGGGCCAGCTGACATCCAATGGCTGCCGATGTGGGTACGGGATGTGCAAAGCGCAGAGAGGCCTTATGTAACCACTTTTATTTTCCATTACTAGCTTCATTGCTGTCTGACCTAGATTGCATCAGCCAAGGGAGGCAGAGGCAGAACAAGGGGATGTTAGTGGTGTGTGTGTGCGTGCGTGCATGTGTGTGTCTGCTTGCTCCTGGGTGTAACCAAAGGGGAGGGGGGAGGGCACTGAGGATGGTGGGAGGACGTTTCAATAAAGGGGCAGCCAAGCTGCGGTGCAATTGATTCCTCCTGATCAATGCGGTCCCATTTTAGGAAATCCTATAAGCTGACAGAGCACCACTGGGGTAAAGGCCCCACTGACATATAACATCCTCGACTCTTCTGCCCAAGGACGGCCAGCTTGGGAGCTACTAAGCCAACTCTGACTCCTCTCTCTCTCTCCCTTATCACTCTCTTTCGATCACAGAACCTTTGGGAGACGCTGCAGTGCAGGATGAAGAGGTGGTAAACAGAGGAGGAGGAAGAATCTGTCTGAATTATGGCGCTCAGCGTGGGGCGCCAACACGGACAGTCTTTTGACACTTAGCCCGCCCTTCTCACCAGCACTGCAAGCACCTCCTGCACATCCATAACTCTTACAATGTCAGCTATGATGGAGCTGGATACACAGTGACTAAACTGCTGACACAGAGCGACACGTCATCTGAAAATAAAGCCGGCCGGACAGTTGGCTCGGACAGTTGGTTGACAGTTGGCAGAAAGGGGAGGGAGGTGGGCAACAGCACTACTGATGTGTTTCGAAATGGAGGCAGTAATGGATGCTCTATATAATCCCTTATCCATTTGTAACAGAGGTTTTATCACTGAAGTCATGCAATGAAACGTCAACGGAAAATAAAACCAGCTCTGACACTAAAACTTTGTCAGTATTTGGAACCAATCAGGAGATGGCTATATCAGCTCTATTTCCTTATTTGGCATCTCATATGACCTCTTTAACAATTATTACTGCTATGTCGGTATTAATCAAGATCTCTGTTAATGTCATGGGTAAATCAAGCACGGGTATACTGACCGTCAGCGTCCACCTCGTTGATCATGTCCTGCAGTTCGGCCTCTGTGGGGTTCTGGCCCAGCGACCTCATGACGGTGCCCAGCTCTTTGGTGGTGATGGTGCCGTCGCCATCCTTGTCAAATAAGGAGAAAGCCTCCTTGAACTCTGCAGGGGGCGGAGGAAAGAGTGAGAGGTTAGGTTACTGTTGCTATGCAGTTACAGAAATGGGTTATGCTGGGACACTGCAGTCGGGTCTAGAAGGTCAATCGATTCTTGTGAGCGATGTGACTACAGGGGCCGAGTTAACTCGGTTCAGGCTTGTCGGTAAATTGGCCCACATGAGCGTGAACACGACTAGAAACTGTGAATGTGCTGAGCTCTGAAACCACACTGGGATCTTATCTCATACTATGAGAAAAAAAGCTGAAAACTGCAAGTTAAAAAAAGCCACAAGATTTCAGTGTAAGAACTTCAATGTGTGCATTAGTTTTTTCTTTGTAGGAGCAGCCCTCTAAACTACAGGCCATAATCAGAAGAGCAGGCAATAGTGAGCGTTACCCTTGGAGCATTAGCACAGGCTAATTAGCCACAGAGGGGGTTTGACAAAGAAAAAACTGTGCAGCCTCCAGTATTAGTACAGAGCCCACATCATTTATTTATCAAGAATATCAAGGTGCCTGAATGATTGAAGCTACTCGTGAGCTTGTCTGGAAAACTGTCTATTCACTGTTGCTTTGTGGGTTTCCTGTCCTGACTCATGACATGCTGTAAATACGTTTTCCCCTTACTTCCTGTTCATTCTGAAAAGCTAATGATCTACCAAGGGAGGGTGGGGTGCCAGATCCTTCAATTTTCTGTTGCGTGTCATGTTCTCTGTAAGTTATGTGGAAGCAACCAGAACAGCTAATGAGAAACACAAAGAGGAACTTTATTGAAGTTATATATTATATATTATATATCAGAATTAGAATTATAGGGTGGAACTGATCCACCAGTTGCCAGTAAATGTGTGAAGGAAGGATGTGTCTGTGAAGGGAAGAAGAGGAAATCTGTCTGTTCCTACCTGCAATCTGCTCCTCTGTTAGTTGGTCAGCCTGTGGTTGGAAAAAGAAAAGAGGGAAGGGAGAGAATTACAAACAAACAAGTCACTCAACAAGGCAATTATTCCCAATACCAAACTGTTTCGTCATTACATTCCTCAGCATCCCCACCCGCCAACCACCACACAGCTTAACACTGGCCACAGTGTTCAGGGGTCTGCTGGCCTCAGTGCAAGGCCATCTCCAGAGGCCTCCACTGGAATCTAGTCTTGGGGCTGCCAAGATTTACAAATGACGATAACTCAAAATTAACCGCAAGCCACAGTCAGAGGACTTGTTTTAATATTTTCTTTATCTCAATGGCATTTTCCTCGAAGCAGAATTTCACCTTGCCCAATTGATTCAGTCCCTTAAATGGTTTTAAGCCAATTGGAGTCCATCTTGACTCCAGTCAGACTTTGATTGCCATATAATTGATCCTGCAAAATCCGGAAAATCAGTTAACAGACATGGCTCACATTGATAGCAGCACGGCTTATCAAGATGCTTTTTAAAGGTTGTGTTTGTTTGATAGGCTGTTGGAAAGGCTAACATGCAGAGAGCTCTACAAAGGTACTGCGTGATGTTAAACCAGCCGATGAGTGGCTCCATGGAATTGTGCAAAAGTAGGCTACGCCATGGCGGTTCTCACAAGAGGGACTGCTGGGAAACAAGATGGTGTAATAACTCGGATGAAGTGCTGTCTCCAGACCAGGAGAGAGTGTTTAAGCAGGGTTGTTTTAGGACATATCAGCATGGGAGTGTTTTTCATGGCCCTACCAACAGGAAAAGAGGCCTGCTGGGTTGGCACGGGTTGGTTCCCCCTCCCAGTCTGTTCCCTCCACTAGCTGGGGCTCTTTAATGGCTGACAGTGACTCACAAATACTTTAAATGGCTTGGAAGCGAGCATCCACTCGCCAGGTCCTTTTTACATGGATGGATCCAGCTTCTAACCAGCACCACTGATTTCAAACAAACACCCACAGCAGTAAAGTGTGAATACAGTGCAAACAACTCCCACAGGTACCCTCCCTCAATGCTGCATCAGAAAAAAAAGGATTTTGTTTTATTGTTATTGTTAACAGACCACTCTGACATCATTGTGCTTGCCAACAATGTAGGAACACACACAAAACGTGAGTAGTCACAGATGTGCACATATACTTGCACACTAACTTAAATTTAACTACGTTACTCTAGCACGCACACACACTCATTCACGCACACACACACACACACAGAGTGTCTCTTAATGGCATTCTTTCTCAACACCAATACTTTCCATCCCCATGTTTCCTGTGAATTAGTCAGACTAGCCAGTTCTGCCTCAAAGCAAATTCCCCCAGCCCGTCGGTGTGTTTATGTGTTTGTACAAGCAATCTAGCTCTCGATGCAGCCAAGCCCACATCCAAGAACCGAGTCATCCTCAAATCGCGTGGCCGTTGAAACCTGAGCCTCATTTTTTGAGGTGAGGGTATTTTATTTTGTAATTCAAGCCAGTAAATTCAATTTTGTTGCATAATGACTAGACTCGGTTGAGCTGGATAAGATTTAGCAGGTCACCGCATGACAAGCTACAAGCTGACCTTTGACTTTTCAAAAAAGGGGTTAGAAAGGCCTCTGGCTCTCCTCTCCTTGTGGCTTGAGTAGCAGCAGCCACAGGATGGATCGATCCGGCCAGCGAGGGGTTCATGGATAACTTCAGCGGCGCTCATACGATTAGCTGAAATGATTCAATAATCTGCTCCGCACACAACAGCTCTTGCTTTTCTTCTCCCTCCCTGCACCCTCTTCCTGTCTCCATTTCCATCTGTGAGAGACGGAAATGTCAAGAGACAAAAACAGCCTCGCCACCACTAAAATGCCACCCAGCTTGACCAATATCTTCAATCTCATTTTGTTCATTTTCTGACGCCATCTTCCACCGTTCCACTCATCTCTTATGTTCTGTCCTCGTGTTAATTTCTCTCTCTCACTCTGCTGATGAGTCTCCCTTCCACTCTTTCCTTAGTCACCCTGTTTGTCATGCTGTGTCGCTCCTGTTGTATCTTTGCTGTCTCTTTCTGTCCCCTGCTGTCTCTCTAAGTGGACTGGGTGTGGGGTATGGTGACTCAGTGCTATGGATCCTCCCCTGGCTCCAGCCCAAGCTGTTGGGGACTCACAATGTTGCTGCACCACCAGGCCCACTACCGGCCCATCCCTTCCTTTTCGCCTTGTTCTTCCTTTTTTTCCCTGACACTTGGACTTCAGCCAATGCCAACTCCTCCTCCTGAAGACCTTTCCCCTCTATGTGTCTCTCTTCTCTCTCTTTATGTTGCATACTGTTCAGAGGAAACTCCCTGTGATTCACCATCCAGTGTCTTATGGACAGGGTTGTTCACTGCCAGGCTTCCACTCTTAATAACAGCTTGTAGAGAAGAGTGTGTGTGTGTGTGTGTGTGTGTGTGTGTGTGTGTGTGTGTGTGTGTGTGTGTGTTTCTGAGGATGGGTGGTGCTCTGCTGGCAGTGGTCTGTTGGCATGCATCGGTCAACCACTCCCACTGTTGCCCGGGCAGCCAGCCTCAGCAATGCGCTCCAAACAGGACTGTGAGGAGGCAGGAAGCAGTTCACTGGGCCAGCGAGGAATATCTTTTACTCTCACTTGATGCTATATCACCCTTCTACAAACATACTGCATCCTTCGCTGTTCACACTCAGTTTAAGTTGACAGGGGATGCAAAATGGTGTAAGAAAACACCAATTATTATCTTTGCAGCCCTTTCATCAACACTTTCCAGGTTTTTCAAGTTGCCAGTCTGTCACTGTGAGGTGCCCAGGCACTTCCTTAAGCAGTTTCTCTATACTCACCAAGTGAAAGGTGCAAAAACCAGCTGTCACTCTGACAGATGGGTGTGACACACACACACACTCTCGTACAAACTTCCATTCACTATGACACAAGCACAAACATAAAGAGTCAGTGTGACACACACGCTCCCTTTCTATAGGAGCACTGAGCTCCACAAAGCACTGAACGCCTCTTCTCTTTGAGGCCGAACAAAAGGCAGCGAGGCCTTTGGCCCAGCCTGTGTCTGGAGGGGAGGAGGGAGAGAGAATGGGTGTAAACAACACCAGCCTCCCTACTCCCTGCAGACAAGGCTGGTCCACCATATGGCCTGGTGGTGGTAGGTGGCTGGGTACTCCTCCACACCATAGAGAGCACTTTACTGCTCCTAGACGCTCGGGACATGGAACATGGCTAGGTGTTGCCGCCAAGCATATAAATTATTCACTGCAGCGGATCAGATGTCCTTCAAGTTACTAAACATGCATCAGCAAACAAGAGCGTAACAGGAATAGGATAGGGCCTTAGCATGGTCCAACTACTTATTCGATACTTCCACCTCAATGGGGGAGGCTGTTTCCACTTCAATGGGCGTATTGATGCAGACAAGGGGCTTACGCCTGTGGATTAAACTTTTCAGAGATGCTGATACGCAGGCTAACTCCATAACAATTCCACTTTACACTCCAATTACCGCGCCACATTTGCAACGTGAAACTGCATCGCAGTTCGATACCATATATGGGATATTTGATCACAGCAGAAGGGGGGTGGGGGTGGGGGGGTCTACAGCTTCTTGAATCCCTTCGGCCATTAATGATCTATCAAGCTTGATAATCAATGGATTGGCTTGAAGCCCTCTTTCCCACATCCACACTTGGTAACTTCTCCTTGTGTGACGTAGCAGGTGGAGGGGCTCTGTAGCTGCCTGCAGATGTCAAAGTGCGCGTGGACGCGTGGCCCCAACATCTGGTGAAATTGGTTAGAACTGGGTGTTAACGTGTATGTTAATATAATCTGCAAGTCACCCAGGCCTGTCCTACTGAAACCTCATGGTGTCACAGAATTTGACTTTCTACAGAATAAAACATAACCTTTAAAAATGTATAAGCTGTAGAGCAGCATGGCAGTGCTGTAATATTCATATCCCACGATATGTGGCGTTACACTGGTTTGGAAAACGTCGACTAAACTTCCCAGCTGTTGATGTTTTTCAGAAAGAGCTTCTTGGACAACTCACACTGGCTGCCACATTTGCATTACATCGAAAAATTTGCAAAGAGGCAACCAAATCATCCGACATAACACAAATAGATAACACAGCCTGAGATAAACCCCGCAGTGAAGGCGGAACTGCGCCTCATGTCGCTGTATGTGTAGCCCTTACACACAATTTAGCTGTAACCTTGTAATTACAGAATATGGTCAGTTTCCGTTGCGGAACACTGACGAGATCCACTTGTGTCATTCCCCCCATCGTGGCACAGTATAGCACGGCACGGCACGGCGTGGCTCGAGCAGCAGCACGATGGTGCAACCTAGAAAAAGGGAAACCAAGCTCGTTTTTTTTTTCCTCATGACGAGGGGCAGCGCAACTCGCGGGTTAGCCGTGTTCAAACCGTGTGAACAGCAGCTACAGAGAAGAAACCGTGTCCCACATACGTGTAGAAACGTGTTGAAATAAATGTCAGCGTATGGCTCTGCTGGGACTCTAATAACGTTAGTCAGGGCGTCCCAACATGCCTGCGCTCCTAAGGCGGATAGTAGAAATGTTGCCCTTAACTGAATTATGCTGTAATAACCCAGAATAGCTTGCTAGTTATTCCGATACCACTAAATCTAGTCCAAGAATTAATTCGATCTGCACCAAGCAGCCGTGAACCAGCTACTTGACCCGACATAGCCGGATAGCCAATAATGCTCTATGAATTGCGCAGTTATGGGGAAATACGGTCCCGGTTTGAAGGTGACCATCGTTTCAGAGAAAAAAAACATAAACACGAATAAAGCCAGACTTCGTTATGGCTTCACGTTATCTCGTGCACTAGCTAAAACATAGAAAAAATTCGGTTTGCGGGCGTTTTCCGTCCTCGTCTCTACATACGAGTAGCTCATAAGAGCAATCAATGACTGAGTAGCAAATACGAGGACGGAAAAGCATTAAACCGCACCGGGTTTACATTTGTAATAAGCAGGCTTTCCTACAATTAAAACGCATTTCCCTTCTACACAGAATGAATGACAATACATACCATGTCGGATGGGTTGTGTGCTTGTCGGTCTGTGGAGGCAGACTAGGAGTGTGGTCGTTCCTTAGATGGAGTTCCACTGGCGGGTTAGGAGTGTGTATATTGGCCGTGGCCAGATGGGGATTGCCTGTGTATCCCTCCGCCACACTAGCGCTGATCACTCACTTCCTTATTTCAATTCAGGGCTGTTGCAGCAGCTCGGGCCTCCAGCAGATGACATGCCAGTCACCGGGGCTGAAACGCCTGCAGTGCACGGAGAGCATCCATCCACTCATATTGAACTGCATGACCTGGGATGCAGTGGACATCCAGTTGATAATAGCTAAATCCATCTTTGTAGGATGATGATTCATGATGTACATTAAGACAGCAAACTTTGTGATATCACTTTATCAATGGATATATAAAACCCTTAGACCAGATGATCAAACCCCCAGCAGTTAATGTGTTGTTTTCATTCTCATAGACCATTAAACTCCATCACCGCAAGCAATGACAAACTGAGGTAAGTCATGTAAGGATAAGGTCTTTTAAGGAAAGCCCGGATGAACATTTCTAGATATGTATCCACGTTTGCCTACTGGAGGCCATATTCTCCACACACTACTGCTTGCCCTTGTTTTGTGCACCATATGTGCAGACTACTTTAACTTGCAAGAATCAATATTTTACAGTTTGTTTGGTTGGCCCCTTGGGAGCTCTCAGGCCAAGTTAGATGAAGCGGCAATAAAACAGCAAATTAAAGTTAAGGCCAAACAGTTACTACGGTGTTATGGACCATGATTAACTTTGAGTAAGTAAGAAATGTACATCTGAACTGAGCCACCATCAACCTTATCATCATCATCAACATCCTAGCCAAGAAGTTAATCCCATAAATTGCCAGGATACATCAACTTGTTTGTCTGGATCATCTAGAAAGAATTTTTCCTCACCTGATAATCATCACAAATCATTATAATACAAGGATCAAACCTATTATGACAAAAGTAATCAACAAACAAAAGTTATTCATGTGTGAAAAGGTGGGTGTTTGAGAAATGACTGTAATCACAAATATAAAGACTAACTGAACTGATGTTTAATCTTTTGTTATTATTTAATCTAATATTTATATCAGTCCATTAAGAATATATTTTTTATGACCATAATCTGTTTTATTATCAATTTATTTGTAATTTTATCAGCAAATGTGGACATTTTTTTTTACTCCATAATGAAACCCATAGGTCAGAATTTTATGCAGACTGTGGCTTTAAATTGAAGCAGCTAATTGTGAGAACTCACAACTTCACCAGATATATCTATTACATACAAACATATAAAATCTCTTTTGGTGCATTTTGAAGCTGCCATCTATTCACCTGGCTTGTTATTATTCCAGAAAGAGAGTTGGATTCTCCCAACACAGGGTACTAGTTTGCAGCCGCGGAAGGATAACGTTTGTGTAGGAAGCCGCCTGGTTGACACTGGAGAATTTGCTGTGCCGGTGTGTGATGGCGTCTCTGATTGGCCGCTGCAGACCTGCAATATTATACTCCATGTGTCGGCCGCATCGATTGGCTACACGGGACCTGCATTGCACCAGGCAGTGGCACTTGATGGAAATATAATAAATATAAATACAGGAATCTTAAAAATCAACGCAGCTTTCAGCGCCGCGTTTCCTCTGCTTTGTTAGTGTCTATAATTATTTACATTTGTTTGGTGGAGACGGATGTAAATTGCGACAGGTTTTCATTGGTGCGGGGTAAATGTTTGATAGGCTCCATATGGGAAGTGCGCAGACTTACTATTGGCTGCTACAAAGTCTGGTAGGCCTACGTGAAATTAACAATGAAGCGTGGTAGTGTTACTGCCTACTTATTTAAGCGGTACATAACCGGGGTGCGTTGCATGCCATTAAAATAGGAGCTTGTTAAACAAGTGAACATTATGTCTGACCCCTGAATAAAACTAAACTTAGGGAGTGACGACGCAGGATGTGACAAATCACATAGTATGTTGTCATAACCCTACACACTAATACACACACACACACACACACATATATGTGTGTAAAGGTCCTCCAGCCTGTTTGTGACTGTGAAGTGTACCTGACAAAAGCACCACTCAGTGGACAAAGCGTAGAAATCAGGAACAGTTGTTTACAGCAGGCGGCAACACGGAAGGAAGAGATCCCACATACCGAATACAAAAAGAAAATGTCTTATATTCAGAGTAAGGGCCATGAGCATAATTTTAACCATATGTTCAAGTATTGAGATCACTGAAACGTGTTAGTAACTGGTTTCTGAGATGTTTCTCCAGTCACAGCTTGGTTTCTAGTTTGATTCAGATCTTTATTAACATGTAAACAGACTCATAAAAGGCCTCACAAAGTCTTAGTAAGTTATTAATAACTGTTCATACATATTCAAGGGTGCAAAAGGTATCACTGTAAGACTGAACAAGTGACAATGGATAATAAGGAAGCTATCCAAGAACCCAGAACCAGTGTTTTATTGATTGAACTGCTGATTATATTACACTAAAGTCCCGTACCTTCTTTTATTCTAATCAATGAACTGTTTTATGTATAGGCCTATGTATTTGTATGCATATGCATTTTATATATAACATTCACCTTGTTTCATTTACATAATCATATGAGGTTTTCCTTTGAACGCAGGAAGAATAGTGCTTTTAACTCCTAACGGAGATGCAAATAAACAACTTCAGCTATTTAATATTTAAATTCAACCCTTTAGAGATCTTATATTATAGTTCTTTAAGTAAAATCTCTGCGGTTCAGTCAGGGAGCAGGCTGTTTGCAGTCTTCTCATCAGGTCAAGTAACTCTAACTCAAGTTGAGCTGTTTCATTTGTTAATCTACTGGAACTAATCGGGACTTCTTACTGAATTTGTTCGGTGCGTTTGCCCTGTTTAACAGGAGAAATAGCTATTACATAAGCAGATATACATTTCTCTTGCTGCTTTGCGTCTATCTCCTACTCTCTCTCTCTCACACACACTTCTCTTTTGTGTTGCTGCACTCTTTGCAGCAAGACACAGGTGAAAGGATGAGCGTTGTTGTTTATGACTTGGGACTACATTTCCCTGCACATGTGGGGATTTGAAATGGCAAAGGTAAGATCACAACCCCACTTTTCAACCTTAAACCTCTTACTGTCTTCTAAAAGGCTGAATAAAGCAGGACCCGAGGTGCCCGATAAGGTCATGCTTCAGGTTAGGAATTGCTTTGCTAAATACTGCAAGGAAGTGTTTTGGATATCTTCATTAGTTCTTTACCATTTATGTGTTTGTGAATTTCTAATTTTGAAAACAAAGCTTTTATTTGCGTTTACACAGAGCTACATTAACTAGAGCACAATCTGTACACACTGTGACTGAACAATAATGTGGATGTGACATTTCAGAGAATGCCAACACCATGGTCAGCCCTGCTGATCATCCCCCATCAGTGTCTGTGCGCTCACGGGGGCGGTTTAGAAATACCCAACCCAGAGTTTGCCTTAAGCTGACAGGGCAAATGCCTCATTAGAACGCACACTCCTCTTCTTGTAACCCTCCCAGTCTTTCTGGCCCAACATGCCACGCTTGATTTAAATGGTGTGTGGGTGTGTGTGTGTGTGTGTGTGTGTGTGTGTGTGTGGGGTTTCTTCCATTTGCTGAATGTGCTGCAATGTATGAGCTGCAGTTGAAATGCGTGACTGATTTAATAAGGAGAGTGTTTCCGAGGAGGGGGCTGCAGTACAACAGCAGCAGCAGCTTGGTTCTCACTCGAGCCCAAAGATGGCCCTGTAAAGTGGTTCGATGCTTTGCTGCATGGGGCCACTTTCTGCTGAGCACTGAGTTACACATGGCTCCACATCAAGAGGAATTAAATCAACGCTGCTGCTCTCCACATGTCAGACTGCAGCAAAGGCAGCTTAGCTGGATTTACTTAACCATGCTGTAATAACTTACAAGGCTGATTTGAATGGAGACGGCAAAAATCAAATCACAGACCACACTCACTCAGCACCCCCCCCCCCCCCCCCCCCCCCCACAGAAACAAAAACATGTGCCAAAACTCACTTTGACTTCTCTCCGCTGCTGAGGAACATTTCCCTTTAAACACTTGAGAGTGAAGCATTAGTGCATTGACATTACGCTACTCCTGTACTCCTGGAGGAAATGTCAGAGTAAAATGCGACAGTCAAGGTGTTTTCTCTCATTCTGTAACTCCAAGATTTAATTATCTGCATCTGTGTTGTTGTCAAGTGTGTAGGAGTCATATGGAATATTGTGGTAATTAGTGAATTTCTTTTAAGAGAAAAAACAGCCAGTTCCTTCGGGTCTTTACTTTGCCTCTGGGGTCTTGAAATAAGAGGTATGTCATGTTGAGGAAGTAGGCAAGGAGGACAATAAGACAACAAACATGACTTTGCATATTGATGGGAGCTATTACGTTTGTGACACTGAGGGCGACAACAGAGACTGAATTAATTGAATAATCCATGCGATTAATTATCTCAAGATATTACAGCACAGAGATGAAGTCAATATACAGGAATCTAATAAAGAGCAGACGTCAACAGATACTGCGTCTGTGCAAACACGATTGCAGAGGCAGCTGCTAGTCCAAATGCTCCTGTAAATACAAAAGAAGAAAACTGATGATTTTTTTTTTTTTTGTCAATTTATTTACTGTCTTAACATATAACGGTAACAGGAGAGTGGGATAAGCCAGACATGACATGCACAAAATATATCAAAACTCTCTCTGGGGGAGACAGACAACTCAACTGCTGCCTCCTCTCTTTCACACAGCGATAGATAGAGGTGGAGGGGTGAGGGGGATGGTGGTGAGAGAAACATAAAAAGTTTAAGGGTTAAAGGTAAAGCCCCTCTGGTGTGCCCTCCTGCTTCTTGTACAGGACGTTCTCCTTGGACTTCTTGAAGTCTTCGTTGGTGACTTTCATACGGCGCTCTCGCAAAGCCATGAGGCCGGCCTCTGTGCAGATGGCCTGGAGGACACAGTGAGAGGAGAGAGAACAAGAGTCAAGCTCAATCTAGGCTTCCATAAAGTTTTTGTTAAAGAAAACAGACACATTACACTTTGTGGAAATACAGTAAAGATGGCCGTGGAAGCCCATTCTACTGAAATGGAAACAAAAAGTTATCAAAAGATCAAAGTTTGGTTGGAGTTCTCACTTTAAAGTTTACACCTTAGTTCATATAAAAGTTCTTCAACAACGATGATGCTGCTCAAAATCAAAAACCTCCAACCCCGTGCTTTCTTCATGATCTCCATGGACTTCAACCAATTATGCAATTATAACAGAGCAATTTCCCAATAGTGTTTCTGATCCTGATTTTAAAAATATAACTAAGCAGCTATTGTAAATGATCAACATAAAATATAAACGATGACAAACCACTTAAGGTGGAAGCTCACTCAAAGTGTTGTACTACAACACTCCACATGAGGGCAGCAGAGTTGAGTCAATGAAAGGTGATGATGTGAATGTACAGATAACACTTTGGATCTTTCTGAACGGAGGACTTCATAAAGTTAAGTAAGTTCACACTACAATAACTTAGAAAACCAGCCATTGTCCTTCAAAAAGCTTAATCTTGTTTTCTCTATTCCCTCCACAGCGTGAAGCCGCTCACTGCTCAGACCTACTGAACCAGAGCAAGTTAAGAAAAACTTTGATAGGTCACAACATCTGCCATGCTGCTTAATCCACTCATGTTAAAGACAACGTTATCGCACAAATACTATTAGATCTGTAAAGGAAAATAACTCTTGCTTTTGCTGGAAAATATCATAATTTACTGGCCTCCCTTTTATTTACAGGCTCCTTTTTACTCTAAACAACAATGTGTCAGGTCAGAAAGTGAGACCGACTTGTAGGTTTAGGAATTTAGCTACTGGGAACAGATTGAAAACTGTTATGCAGTTGAGAATGGACAGTCTAGCTCTTACCTTGATGTCTGCTCCTGATAGGTCGTCCTTAGCCAGGATGAGGTCATCAAGGGTGACATCATCTGCTACTGTCATGCGGCTGGTGTGGATCTGGAAGATCCTCCTCTTGGTCTTCTCATCCGGCAAAGGAAACTCGATCTTTCGGTCGATTCTCCCTGAGGAGGAGACGGAGAGAAGAACAGAATAATGTGACAAACTGTTTGCAAACTGCTTCTATGAACAGAATCTCATCATTCTGACAATTCTTGTTTAAGTTTTGATATTTTATTCAGTAACTAAAGCCAATAACAGTCACTCAAAACCAGTTTGATTAATAAACATAGCGTTGCACTACTTCAAATTATAATATTTTGTTAATTTATCAAATGTTAATCTTTTAAGAACACAATTACAGAGGCACCTTTGCCTATGACAACTCTACCCAGACTCAAGCTGACTCACAGTAAAGCAAAGCATTTTAATAGCAGAACTGTCCTGGTGCACAATCAGTGCAACTGAATGAATAAAAAAAGAACCGTTAATATGTACTGTGGTAAAGTGAATATCTGATTTTTGGAATAACCAAGATTTTCAAATTAGCAAAAACAAGTTTTTCATTTAATAAATGTCAATAATTCTTCTGCGTCGTTTATGTATAATAACGAAGAAGAATTTTGTATTGTTGTCTCACTAAATTCACTTTGTGTTTATAAGTGAGCACCTTTATCATGAATGTTTATTCTAAAGAGCGGTTTCAATTCATCCAAGAGAGAAAAAAAACCTTGAACTTCAAAAGAAGAAAAAACTCATAATTTCTACTTCCTGCCATGACTCATCAAAATACAACCACCTCCCAAATGCCACTCAGTCATAATGTAGATATTCAAGCCGGCAGCCAATCAACAACAGATACAGTCTCCTACTGACCGGGTCTGATGAGGGCTGGGTCCAGGGTTTCTATCCGATTAGTGGCCATGATAACTTTCACGTCTCCCCGCGAGTCGAAGCCGTCCAGCTGGTTGAGCAGCTCCAACATAGTCCTCTGGATCTCCCTCTCACCTCCAGAGTTAGAGTCATACCTACACAACACACACACAGGATATATACACTCTTAAAAATTTATGGACCACACTATATCACCCTACATCTTCAGACTCCAAGGACCTCAAGCTTGTCCATCATGTAGTCTTGTTATCACTAACTAATTTTACTGAGTCGTTTGCCGTCTCTTCTTTTTTTACAGCCAACATATTACATCACACCCACATGATAAACAAACTGGCAAAGTTTGATGTGGATACTGAAATCTGAAAAATAAACCTGGTATACTGTACAATTTAACAGGCTTACAACATTTTAAAATTCACCACACAGTAACACATCTTCAGTCAGATGAGGAAAACTCTGCAACCTGAACTGTACTGTTAAATATAATAATAAAGGCTCTGCCAGTTTTCACACTAATCCAACACCTTGTCATCTACTTCTGCCTCCTCAACACCACAGGTGGAACATCATCACTGCTCTGACGCTATCAGCCTAAGACAGCTTGAAGTGCACCTCTTTGTACCTTTTAGTGCCGATGGCATCGATCTCATCGATGAAGACGATGGAGGGCGCGTGTTCCTCTGCCACCCTGAAGAGCTCTCGGACCAGCTTGGGTCCGTCTCCCAGGTACTTCTGGATCAGCTCTGAGCCCACCACACGCAGGAAGGTGGCCGATGTCTGATTGGCTACGGCCTTAGCGAGCAACGTTTTACCTAGCATACGCATAAGAGAGGCACATTCAGTAAATACAGTGACACATCTAACGGCACATATTTAGCATGAAAACTCAATTTGGTCCCACAAACATCCTTGTCCTTTGGACCCTGCACACTGCTGTTTCTTTATTCTCACCCATATGAATGTCATTACTTATTAGCAGGGTAGAATAGAAATACTCTGACTAGATATGATTTGAGACATTTAGAGACATTTTCAGTAAAAGGGTAAAATGGTGAAGAACTGGTGAATGGTAATTTTATTTTGAAAGGCTTTGGCAGTTTCCAATGAGATTTTCTTTTATATAAAGTGGTGAGATAAAGTATCTGAACACTGGAATTATGGGGTTTTCTGCACTAATTGGTCATAAAATTTGATCTGATCTTTATCTATGCTACAAGTGCAGACAAACACTATGTGCTTAAGCTAATAACTCAAATAATTAGAATCTCTCGTGTCTTTATTGAACACAGCAGGTAAACATCAACAGTGTTGGTGAAAAAAAGTAAGTGAGGCCTTGGATTTAATAACTGGTTTAACCTCCTTCAGCAGCAATAACCTCAAATAAGCATCTGCAGATCAAAGCTGCACAATGTTTGGGGGGAATTTGGTCTTTTCTTCCTTATGGAACTGTTTAAGCTCAGCTATATTCTTAAGATGTTACAGTATGTCTGTCGGGTTAAGGCCTGAGCTCTGACTACTTTTACAGACAGTTTCTCTGACTGTGGACTGATGAATATCTAAACTCTCTGAGATGACTCTGTGACCTCTTCCTGCTTTATGCAAATCAACAACTCTTGACTAGAAGTCTTCTGAGATCTCTTTTTTACGAGGCATAGTTCACATCAGCAAATGCTTCTTGCGAAGAGCAAACTCAAGTGTGTGAGTGTTTCTTATAAATCCAAGTAGCTCTAAGCCACACCTCCAATCTGGTTTCATTGATTGGACTCCAGGATTGATAACTCCTGACTCCTAATAGTTCTTGTTGATGTTATTAGCCGAGGGGTTCACACACTTTTTCCAGCCTACATTATGAATGTTTGAATGATGTTCTCAATATGGATGTTTTCAATAAGAAAAATACAAGATTTTTGTGTTACTGGTTAAAATAAATTGTTTGTTCATAATTGTAATTTAGATGAAGATCTGACCATTATTTAGGACACATTTATGCATAAATGCAAATAACTCCAAAGGGTTCAATTACTTTTTCTTTATCTAATTTCAATGTCTCATTTCATCTGGAGCACAAATTCAAAGGTTTTTCAACCCCCAGGCAAATTCTATATTTTGTTGATTTTTTAAGTGTCCCTGAAAAGCAAAAATAAGAGATTTCCAGCAACACAAAGTGCATAAACTGATAAAATTAAGAACACAGTTGTATGCAACATGTTGGGAAGCAAATTTAATATTTTGTTGAAGTAAAAAGAAGTAAATAAAACCCCTGCAGCAAACAGGCATTAAAATGTGTCTTTCTTCTAATGTTAATGCTCTGTTACTTTTTATTCATGGACTTAAAAAACTGAAAAAATCTGGGTGATGAACAGAACAGCAAAGTAAACCCTCCATCTGACTGCAAAGGAACTGCAGGAAGGTTTAGCTGACACAGGAGTGGTGGAGTGGTTTTTAAAATATTTAAATAATTCAACAGTAATTGTGGCATGCAAAATATCACTTCAAGCTCTGAGAGCTACCCACAGATGCTTTCTCTACAACATGGTGTAAGGCAGGTTGGATAACAGTATAAGTTACAGGCAGGAAAGATATTAGCTTTTTAAATATTAGCATCTTTGTTTTACTTGTTTTTTTAAGAGCCACTGTTACATGTAACATGTTTAATGAAAGAACTTACCTGTGCCAGGTGGGCCATACAGGATGACACCTTTAGGAGGCTTAATGCCCATCTCCTCATAATACTCTGGATGTGTAAGAGGCAGCTCCACCGACTCCTGTTAAAAACAAACAGAACTACACAGTCAGATGAGGCCTCTAATGATAATGTTAAACAAATACAAGCAAACGTTAGAACATTAACCTTACATGGTGGTTTATAAGCAAATGTTTTTTCAAGTGATGCAACGGGTCATTATGTAGGCTACAAACATAAACAATGTATTTAACCATATTGGGTTAATATTTGTGTGTTTTGAGCAAACCAAGCAAACAGACTGAGAGCGGAGGATCATGATACAGAGGTGGCATAGTTCATATAGAAAGAGGCCAAGTGTCTCTTTTTTCCGCTCTTATTCCAGACCACAGACAAACTTCATACAGGTTAGCACTTCATAAACCCACCTATTTTCTTGCTTCTCTTTCTTTGATATATTGAAATTAAGATTTTTGGCTCAGGAAATATGCGAGAGAGATTTTTTTGACTTTATAACATGGCGAGAAGAAGTGCCTGCGCTGTATATTGTACCTTGATCTCCTGGATCTGATTGTCCAGTCCACCGATGTCAGCGTAGGTTTCTTGTGGGGCTTTCTCCACCTTCATCACTGTCACCAAGGGATCAGTGTCATCCATCAGCACCCCAATCACAGCATGAACCTACATAGGATACACAAACATAGGACAAGTGGTAAGAATTTTTAAATCAATTAATAAAGGCAGCTGTAACTTTTTAAATAATCTTTACAGTGTTGGGGAATTGTAGAATATTTGCTGGCAAGATGGATGGACTATTAAGTGCTACAGGTAGTTAAATAAAGGAAAAATACTAAATATCAAAAAGCCACAAAACTGAAATTATTTCTGGTTAACTGTCTTGAATCATAAGTTGACAGAAGAAGCCTAACATAAGGATTACGATTGAATGTTACCTTGTGGTTGAGCAGGACAGAGCAACCTGGCTCAAGCAGATCCTTATCCACAAAAGACAGGATGCTGACGTAGTGCTCTGATCCCACTGAGGTGGAAACGATGGCGTGGTTGTCATCAATGATTTCTTCCAGGGTGCCCACAGACATGGGAGTCCCTCTCAGGTCGTCCACCTTTGACCTCTCCTCCTGTTATAAAAACAAAGGCAAGAAGTGGATTGTTTCTTTATGTTTTATCCAAATATACAGCACAAAAGCATGTGAGGTACTAAGGACGCAAAGGCTGACCTCCTGTTTCTCTTCTAGGGGTTTCATCTGCTCCTGGTTCCTGATAAACTCCTCCTCCATCAGTAGGTAGTCTTTGATTCGCTCCTGCTTCAGCAGCTTAAGGCGGCATTGAGTGTGAGGGGTGACTGAAACAGACAAATGCCAGAATGTGTTAACCTCACAATAAGAAATTATATAAACACTAAGTTCATACAATAACAACCAATTTGTTTTCAGACTTAACCTTTCCTCTTAAATTTGATGGTCAATATGACGCATTTACTCTCACCATTTACATCAGATCGTGTTACTCTCTCTTACATTGTTTTTATTCAGAAATGCCATGTAAGGTGCTTCAGCAGTATTACAATCTTTTTACCAGAGATTTCATGATAAGTACCAAACAGTATCCTTAGTATCCAGTGAGATAGAGAGAGATCCAGTGAGATCAGATATAACATTGAACAAATGCTGTTGACTGGACAAATCCAAAAACTCACAGTGGCACTAAAAATGAAAACAGAACAGCAAAAGGTCAACCAAAAATTTAACAGATTTGTGATACCGAGAAAACAACAAAGTGGTATGGGCAGTAGACCTGAGAACTGAACTGAATAGTACTGGGAGATAAAATATTTCTTCAAAACTCCACATCTTTTCCATTTCTTACCCAATGGTAGTTTGCTGGCAGCATCTGGTCCCTTGGTCTTCTTCTTCTTCTTACCAACTCTAGTGGGAATTGGAGGCTCATACTTCTTTTTCTTATCCTTCAATTAGCACACAGTGCGAAAACACATCAACTACAGTGTTTACCTTTCACAGACATTTAACAAAAATATAATTTTCATAGCAAAATAAGCCAAACAAGTTTTTGCTTGTTTGTTATCGTCACACAAACAGCTCTACAAGATCTTTGCTTACATGTAATGCAGTCAAATTTTTACTCTTTACATACAGTGGCCTGTGGTAAATCGGTGTTTGATACAAAACGTATAGTTGGCCTGTCTGTCAGTCACAGTGACAACAAAATATCATAGAATACTACTTTTACTAAATGTGAGGTAATTACTGGATGGTGTAGCACATTTTGCTGCGCTAATTACCACATAGACTCATCCAATATATATCCATTAAATCATCAAGACATCTCGGACATGTGCAAATATAATTATTTTTTAATATTAAAATTTGGTGGCAATAATACACGAGTTGATTTAATTTTGACTACCAAAAGATGCAGGTGCAGAGGTGAACTAGCAGAAGCTGTGTCATTCTCACCTTGTCATCCTTCTTGCCTCCCCCTGGACCGTGGCCTCCACTCTGGCTTTGACCCTGGAAGAGTTTCAGACATATGTTAATAACACTGAGAAAAAAGTTGCCATCGGTTTATTTTGACCGTTACAGACAGTGATTTCCTTTCCTGAACAGCTCATTAGCAGAGCTGTTTACAACAAAGTTAGCTCACGTCGCCGTTACCTGCTCTATTAGCAAAACTCAATGTGTTAGCTTGTAATTAAGGAAAGACATGACCGATACAACATTGACACTGTCATCCACGAAGAAACATCGCTAACACTGACACTAAGAGAAAAGGCTGCCTCCTAACCATGAATGACTTCGTTGGTAAAAGCCAGTATAACGACTGCTGCTAACCGGGAGAAAAGCTAATGTTGCTAGCCTTCTGCTAGTAGGCTGTTACTTACTTTCAATTATTTTATAACTTCAATAATAAAACATAAAAACGTTTGAAACTACATGACAGTGGGAATATTATGGTTTCAAGCACTGTGAATAATGTTATATTGGCGAATATTATGTATTAGTAGAATAAATATACGAGCCGTAGAGAAAATTGCTTGCTCACTTACCATTGTTACTTGTCGCTCTGGAGTGACGTCAGAGTGTACGGCAAGAATGTAGGACCAAAAGAAAAAACCCACCTGTCGCTGGAACAGTCCACCATGGGACCACTCTTAAAACATGATTTTTGCACGATATTCGGGTTTAATTTGTGTATTTAAGCCATTTATATAAAAATGTCCAATCAGTATATTTTGGATGCAAATATTAGTTACTAAAATTAGCTAAGTAGTGGTGTTTTTAAGATGAACACTTAGGATACAACAGTGAATAATGATTAGATAGATAGATAGATAGATAGATAGATAGATAGATAGATAGATAGATAGATAGATAGATAGATAGATAGATACTTTATTTTATTCATCCCCTAGGGGAAATTCATGAATAATGGAACAACTTCTAAGACATCATGACAGAAACCTTGGTAATTTGGTACTTACTTAACTTAACTTGGTAATAAAAACTAATTTTAATTGGAATATTTTAAACACATCTTTATGCACCACTAAACTGTATGGCAATCGACTAACTTTAAAAACATATAATTTGGTGAAATCATACCTTCATGTCTTAGTGCTCCAATTTCCTGTTTGGCTTCCACATTTGTCTGTATATACATATTTCACTGTTTGAACTCATTGGACTATAGCACACTGTGTAATGCTTTGAGTAAAGTTGTCCTTAAAGTTTATTGAACACATTTTAATGAACATCACATATCATGCATTGTCATGGTTAATTGTGCAATTATTGCACATTGTAGCTGATTATTAATGAGTCCTGTATTTTCAACAAGACAAGGTGAATTATGGCACTGTATGTCATAACAAAGGAGTTTCCTGAATGACACAAGTGTAACAAGACAAGGTAGACTTTGATGGATGATTTTGAGGACAGTGTCCTTAGTACTGCACAGGTTTTTGATGTGGGTGCTCGACAGTCATAAAGACGGTATAAAGCTAAGGAAATAATATTATTTCAGCATATGTTTGACTAGAACTACATGCCACTTTCGGCTTTCTTCCTATTTACCCTGTCACACTCATGCACATGATAAATCAATATTTATGCATATGACAGTGGCAATGCATTCCTCCCATCCTAATTAAATCATTAGGGCAATTTGCTAATTGTGCAGGGCTGCCATTGTTTGTGTAGCTAATTCCCCACCACCACCCACATCCTCCATCCCATCCCATCCCCCACCTCCAAATTGTAATATGGAAAATAAATCCACTTTCATTTATTCTCATAATACCATTGGAGTACGTTTCAAATAATTGTCTCCAAACCAACAGATACAACAGCAGTGTAAGAAACAGTGTGAGTTGGAAATACCTTTAACAAAGAGTTTTTGTATGTCTTCATCCGTCAAAGTCTCACCTCCAACACAGAAACATGTATTTCTGCATGCACAGACATGCAAACAAACATGAACAATGACTTGTTCAAAGCAATTATTATCTGTGTAGGCACATCTTCTCTTGATATACTCTCTGATTCTCTGTTGAGCCATTTTGGTCTGTGTGTCTGTGTGTGTGCATGTGCATGCAGCATACGTGTGCATGAGCATTGGCAATGCCAAGGCAACATCTCTCTAGTTTGAGTATCAGATTATCTGTCTGAGGGTGAGATTGTCTCCATAGCAAAGAGTGGATGCTGTTAGATTCAAGTTATTTTTGTCTGTTTTATTATCCTGCAAATGATATTGGATTTCAGTATTCAGGGATTTGTTCATGTCTGTGTTATTTTCTCCTTCTCTGTTTTTTTCTCCTATTTTCTGGTCTGATCATGTAGGTGACATCTAAGTGTTGGTTTTGATGAGAGCAAAATGTTGACATGTTGTTTAAAAACATTAAGTCAAGTAAGGCAGCACATAAAATGTAATACCTTAGAACATCTCAAAGTTGAGAGTAGAACAATTACCTACTGCCCTTAGTTATTGTTGAAACATATTGTTGTCAAGCTTTCTGTTCTTGCTCTGTAAATTTACAGTTTATAATGTTAATGGTGGCAATTTACCACTTGAATTTATTAGTCATTTTTGAGGCAATGGGTTTGTGATTTTAGACAGAGCTAGACAAAAGCAGGCCTCCTATTTCTACCCGGTAACCACGGTTAACTAAGTTAATGTCAAGTCCAGTTAGCTGTAAATTCCATCGCCACCCGACTTTTTTATGTTTCAAGCATTATGATGAAAACAAGAATCTTGTATAAGATTTTACTTCATGGCTACATGCATGATATTGTGCTAATAGACTGAAGCTAGTGACTTAGTGACTGCTAATGTTAGCCTCAACTCTGATAGCATCCAGGATTGGCTTCCACACAGTGGAGAAATACTACATAGTGGAAGTGCTTGTGTTAGTGAGTGCTAACAAGGCTTAGGCTTTGGCGGTAATGCTGAGTTACACAGCACTCACACATATGCATTGGAGGCTTCTCATTCACTTTGAATGGGGTGACATCATGGGTTGCATTTTGGTTCAGTTGCTTCGCTTTGCTTGTGGTAGAAGTTAATTAAGCACAAGCGTCAGCCAATCAAATGTAATAAAAGCATGGCTGTGATTCGGTCATAGGGTTCCCTCCCTTTCTCTTTCACTCCTCCCGCTCTCCTCTCCTCCTGGGTTTTCATCACATATTTTCCTTGTCTATGCTCTTAACTTTAGGTTTTCACTCCTTTGTCACTCCCGTCCTCATCTATTCACCTATTCCTGCTTCCTCTCGTAGTCCACAGGTTATCCTGTCCTGTCCCCTTGCTCTTATTTGAGAGGTTGGAGAGATTTAAGACAGAAGGACAACTCTTGGGACAGATTCAAGATTATATACTATATATATATATATATATATATATATATATATATATACATATACATATATATATATATATATATATCCTTTAATACAATAATAAACAATAACAATAGCAGGGAATGTAAACCAATGTGTGGTCAAGTGAGGACGAGTGAGGACAGAGAGAGAGAGAGAGAGAGAGAGAGAGAGAGAATAGAAGTAACATGTTACTGAATTTTAATTTTTCCTCACTTCATATATATTATACAGTCCATGATGTGACCGGTGTACACCTCCCTGTGCTGTGACTGAATGGATTTATTTACTCGACAGAATGTGACAAAAACGTGATGGGATTATCTTTTATTCTGATA
>NW_019525453.1:4628859-4667134 GCF_002814215.2 Seriola lalandi dorsalis | reverse complement strand
ATATGCTTATATATATCCTTTAATACAATAATAGACAATAACAATAGCAGGGAATGTAAACCAATGTGTGGTCAAGTGAGGACGAGTGAGGACACTGGGGGACAATGACACTGGGTGAAAGAACCTCCAGACAGAGAGAGAGAGAGAGAGAGAGAGAGAGAGAGAGAGAGAGAGAGAATAGAAGTAACATGTTACTGAATTTTAATTTTTCCTCACTTCATATATATTATACAGTCCATGATGTGACCGGTGTACACCTCCCTGTGCTGTGACTGAATGGATTTATTTACTCGACAGAATGTGACAAAAACGTGATGGGATTATCTTTTATTCTGATAAAGCAGAAAGCTAGGTACTGTGCATGAGTGGCAGGCTCCGTTTCCCTCTTCTCCCCATAGATGAAAGATTAGGGCAACTAAAATCAGTACAGTAAATACATATAAACTAATACAGTTTGTATATAAAATAGCTATAACAATGACCAAAAAAGCAGCATCAATACTAATTTAATACAAATTTTCCCGCCGTCATAATGTAACATCTAAATGTTGCTTACATATAGCATAGCCTCAATATATTGTAAGACACGTTCCTGCAGTACCGGAGGCTGCAGTCTCAGGACCGCAGTGTATTATGAATAATTATATTTCATTTCATTAATATAAATATGGTAGATGGTTGTGTCAATAAAGAAATTAGTTGGTTACTCTTAATATATTTAGGCTATATGAGCTTTCATACTCACTTTCTGTTTACCGTCCATCTTCTTACGAAATGCGGAGCCAACGTGTAAAGTGGCAGTGTCGCCAGAAACTACGGTCCTGAAACTGCAGTCTCCAGTTCTGCAGGAACATTTAACTCAGAATTTCCTCCAGTGAAGAAATCACTTTTTTTTGTTTAAAAGTATTTCCGACAAAGAAAGGGGTAAGACCAGCGTACAGGCAGACTGGCAATGAGGACTTCTGGCTGAAACCCCGGTCGGCCGGTGGTTCATGGACTTTACCGGCTCCAATAACTCCAAGGCTGAAGTTCTTACCCAATCCTACCTTAGAGCCAATTATGGTCTGGATTTACCGAGATGGAGGGACCTACTAGCTGCTAAAGGACTCCAGCTTGACTCAGAACTGGCTTTTCTTCTCCAAAGTGCGTAAGTAACTTGATGACTACATAATGTTACGTGTCTGTTTTTATTCGTGACCGGTTACTGAAGGCATGATAATATTAGCTGACTTGCTGTTTCCATTATTATGAATGTGTTCGGCAAATGTTGCTATGGTTAGCTGGCTAACTGCCAGCGTTGCTAAGGAGCATAACATGGCCATGCTAGTGAGCTAGTGGCTGTGACTAGATTGTTTTTTGTTGGCTCTCATGTTGAAAGAGTACATTTATTCAGTTGTGCATGTTGTGTGTTTAGTGGCTGCTAGCACTTAACTTCATAACACCTTGTTGACTGAGAACGTGAAGGGGGGTTGTGGCCGAAGGGAGGCCGGAATTGTGGCTGACCAAGCGTTTGTTTTGGTCTCAAACGCTGGTGGTCTAATGCGACATATACTCTTTTAACTTTTACCCCTGTGATTTTGAATTTTGGAAATGCTACAAGAAGGCACCATACATTAAAATCTGAAACAAATGCAGTTTTTCCGTGATACAGCCTTATTATGTAGGCTGCTTCAAGGTTGTCTCTCTGTAAATCAGACACACTTAACTCAGATATACAAAAGCTCAGCTGGTGACATCAGAGGTGGAACCTGGGGGATTCTCACCCTGTAATTTCAGCGTCCTCTCCGATGCATTTACATCGAGCATGAAGATGACTATACAATCTGCCTAAATCAAGCATAATGTAGTGTCCACAAGTCGTTCTTGCTCTTAGCTGTTTGCAGGTTTCACCTAAGTCAGTTACTCCACAGGCATGTTATTAACAATCTCTTCCGTCTTTTGTCCTTTGTGTTTACTGTGCTTGGTGTGAATCCAGACAGTGGGAAAAATATAAACCTGACACTTGCTGAGCAAAAATCAAATAATCAGGCCTGTAATTATTTGTTTCAGTTTTTCACATTTACATCAATACCAACCACCTAGGATAATGTGCAGCAAAGCCGAAAGCAAACAGCAGTCTCACATAATAGGTTTCATCTCAGATTCAGAATACTTCTCATTCAGCTTCAGATAGGTCTGTTTGCTTTGTAATGAGGTTCTTTTCAGAGGCTTTGTCTTCTATTTGTCGTGATTATGAATGAATGCAGTAGCAAAGACAGAAGCTATTGAGTAGGATATAATGTGGCTGTAAAACATTTGTCTGAATCCTGAATGATGTGAATGAAGAGTGCCACTGATTGTCTGAATGTAAAATCATGTATTCTTCATTGAAGGTAAACATTTAGTTACCTGTGAATTAGGCTACTTTTTCATTTTCTACATGACACTGTGTTTTATGTAATAACTACCAGTAGACACAAAACCAAAAAACACCCATTTTATTAAAGCTATTTTTCTCTCATTAATGTCCTTTACAGGGACAGATACAGTATGGACGTGGGCAGAGTCATAGTGGGTATTGTAAAGTACTGCAGATGAGTGGAAGTTGTGGTTAGATGTGAAGTAGCTGTGTAGTGCGCATGAGGTCTTTAAAGCATAGATACAATGGCTCTAGGCAGGCTTTTTTATCACCATGGAAACTGAATTCCTAGCGAGGTGGGGGATTGGGCATTCCGGTACTCTGAGCTTTGTCCAGATGTGAGACTCCAGCAAACTATCATGCATCATTCATGTAGCCATGTTCTTGACACAAAGGTGGGCTGAGATGGTTTGTTTCTAAGCCGCAGCTGCTGGGGAGTCAGCCTGCTTGTCAATGGAAAGGATACATTATTTAGTCATGAATTCAGTCTTGTAACACCAAGCAACTCTTGTTTCTTCTTCTGGAAGGCAGTCCTCATTGTCTTTTTGTGCTCACTCGCCTCACCCTCTCAACCCTTTTGTAAAATTTGACAAAAAAAAAGATTCACACTTTTCCCCCTATCTGTCCACACTAGTCTCTGCCAGCCGGTTGTTCATGATGCCCAGGGCGCCCACCCCTCCTGAGAATCCGTTCTGACGTGAACTGGAGCTGCACTGGCGTGGGTGCCCGATGGCCATCTCCGATAGCTGTTTCTGCATAATAGCCAGGTTCACCTGCAGGGAGGGGACAGAAATAGAGAAATCAGAAGATGAGGAAATATTTGCTGTCTGTGTTTGGAAGTGGTACGTGCAACCTGTGAAGCATTGTGAAACAAGAATTAATACAGTCTTGTTGGCAGCAGGCACATCTGATTTAACAGGTGTGATATAGCAGCAGCACAGGGTGTTTTTCTTCTCCTTTGCAGTGTTGATTTAAGTGAACAAAGACAACAAAAACTGACAGAAACCAGATATTTACTCTCCCACACACCAACTGTTCCCTTTCATTTTTCACTCTACAATGCAGTGTGTGGAGAATTTACTCACCTGATGTGTTTTACATTTGTTCGATCAGTATTAAAACCGCATGATATGCAAAAAAACAAAACAAAACACAATCATATTGCGATAACCTTGGCAGATATTGTGATAGGCGATTTAACTTTCATTTCGCTGAAAGAAAAATACAAACATGATGATGTGATTTTTTTTTGGGACTTGTGCCAAACAAATATGTTCCTTTACTTCTGGAGAATATGATTGTAGGCAGTCTCTGTAGCACCACATTGCTTATGGTGCGATGTGGATATTGCACTTGTCCATAATGCAATTTCGATTATATTTTGATTAATTGTTCAGCCCAAGTCAGTATTAAAGCAAATGAGCTGGAGCTATTTTATCTACACACAATTATGTGTAATATCCTTAGGACATGAATCTAGGGATGGCAATATTAGTCCACCACTTTGGTACAGAGTGAAATATCTCTACAACTACATGTTTTCCATTTGGGCTGCACGATATACAAAATAAAACATATAGCAATTATTTTGGCAGATATTGCAATTGTGATATGAGTCTCAATTTCATTTGGAATGATAATTTTTGCATTTCATTTTGACTGAAAATTTTTAAAATGATGATGATGTGATTTTTGTTGGGACTTGTACCAAACAAGCATGCTCTCTTGTGTGTGGAGAATATGATTGTAGGCCGGAGCGCCTCTGTAGCGCCACAATGCTTATGGTTCTAACAATGCACAACAATGTTGTGACACATTTTGCCTTTATCAAAAAAATCGCAGCTCCCGGATTTGGATATTGCACTTGGCAATATTGCAATTTCGATTATATTTGATTAATTGTGCAGCCCTACTTTCCATGAAATGTTGTGCCGACGTTCATAGCCCCAGGAGGATTAGGCCAGCCGCTGACTTTTAGCCTAGCATCACCATGGCACTGACAGTGACGTTGACAATGTTGTCGTTGAGTGGAAGGAGGACTGCCATGAAATGTGGTTCAGTCCTTCGTGTTCCCCTCAGGATGAACTGTAATAACTACTGTGATCACCTGAATTTTCTTTCTGTTCCATCATCAGATCAAAAATTAAATTTTGTCCCATACTTTGGTTTAGGGTCAAATACTGCTCTCATCAGCCTCAGTTATACTTTATCTTTGATGCTAATTAGCACACATTTGCATATTAGCACACTAAGCTAAGACAGTGAACATGGTAAACATTACTGTTATTATGAGCAGATTAGCATGTTGATGCTAATTTAGCTCCACTGTATGCAAGTATAGCCTCATAGTGCTGCTAGCATGGCTGCAGACTCTTCTTGTTATGACAGAAACAAAGAGCATCATTCATAAAATGTTTGTGCACACAATGTCATGGTGTTCAGTTAAACTTGAGATAACCACAAAGTATTTTGTTGCATTAAGATGTAAGTTGTTGTTGTCAGTGTTGTTAGTGCTCTCAGTAAATGGATGTGTCTGATGGGGCCATGAACTGTTGACCTCATCTTCAGTGTCTGCACCGAGTGTTTATAGATCTGCTTCTAAGAATTTAACCACCTTGTGCAGCTAGAGAGGCTACAGCAAAATAAAAATGTATTCCATTAACACCATCTGAACTCTAAAGGCTATTATGAATTTCGAGTTTATGTTGCCACTGAATTCCACCTACATGTCATCGACGTTCAGCTGTCCCCGATTGGAAATGAAAAGGTCAGTGTGTTACCTTGGGCAGCACAAACATTTGAACTTGTAGAAGTCTGTGAAATGTCTCGTCTCCAGCCCTCCCTCTGTCCTCTCCCTCGTATTCTTCTCTCCAAAAGTACAATATCTACACAGCCAGACTTTACATGTGTCGTATGAATAAATGTTCAGACAGACTAGTCTGATATTCAACTGAAATGCCATTTCATGTCATTCATATATTATTATATATTATATAAAGGGCTGAACAAATTGGTAGACAGCAAATCAGAGGTCTGGAATCACAGACCTCTACAGACACGAGGCAATACCATGATTTGCAGGCAAATTTGCTGTCAATCAACACACAAGGGTGCATGCATGTAAGGCTCTGAGGTTTCCATCCAGCTCCAAGCTGAATCAAGCTTTAGTTGTTCTTTTATTTTGAAAGGAGACCAGATTGTGTTTGTTTTTGTGAGTATTGTAAATTTTAATCAGTGTTTTTATGCATAAGAAAACAAACTATAGCATCGTTTGAATTCATCTGTCTGGGCAAGGTGGGGTCATTTTAACATTAGCTGCCCTGGTAAGTGATTTCAGTCATGTCTGGAGCATGTACAGCATGTGGGTAGTTTTTCACAGCAATTACCTACTGTTTTTCGGCAACCTTGCTGGACCTCCTGTGGTTTAAATCTCACTTGGAGTGATGTCCTTGTAACTTAAAGTGGATGTCTGAATTTTTTCTGCAGAAAGGGCAGCTTCCCCTTCTGCTTTTTTCATAACCTCAGGAGGAAATTTGTCTCTTGTGTGAAAATTGAGTAAATGCTAAGCTAGTCAGACAGAAACATGTTAACACCAATTTAGACCTATTTGGGAACCAATATGAAAAAAACACCAGGAGAGCAAGACCTCATACAAGTTCATATTGGACAGGGCAGATTACAGTGACTCACTATCGCCCTTTTGAGGTACAAAGTCATATTACAAGACAAGACTGGCCAGGGCTAGCTGATAATCATGCTAACTCACGCTAACTTGAATAGATATCTCTGGAACACAATAAACTATATATAGTGTATGTATGTATGTATGTATGTATGTATATATATGTATGTATGTATGTATATATATATATATATGTGTGTGTGTGTGTGTGTGTGTGTGTGTGTGTGTGTAAAATATCAGATTCAGTTGTTCATTGTGGGCCAGCACTAATCCTCTGGAAGTGCATGAATTATCAATATGTGTGTCAGTATGTTTGTTGTGTTAATGGTTTGACGTCAGTTTTTATCACCTGCTTGCTACAGCATCGCACCATTTAGTCAGTCAAAACCCTCAGGCTTTAATCACCATGTGTGAAAATCTAGTTTTTTTGAGTTTATAGTGAGTTCATAATCCTTGGGAGCATGGTTTTGACATTCAACAGCTCACACTGCTCACTCCTCTTATCTCAGTGGGGTAGCTGTTATGGAAATGTACGGACAATTGACACCTAACTGTCTAGAAGGGCTGTCGAGAAATTTTACAAATAATGTTTATGTAACCTAGAAAACAACAGCAAAAAATAAACTGCTGCTTATACAAACAGGAGGCTCTTATCAAAATATGAATCATTATATGAATTATTTAACCTTTGTTAAACCACCAATCATTGGTGTTGCTTATCTTTTATTTTTAATATTTTAATGAGTTTCAGTGATAATAAGTCTACACGTATGTTATGGCTCATGAGGAATCTCTATTGACAATTGTGCTGCCTTACAGCATAAAAAATTCAATTAGGCTTATAATGATGGAGATGACTGAGAGCAGGGTGAAGGAGTTAATGAGTACAGTAAGCACGACTACAGGGAAACAAGGTTACTGACTAAATGTTGTACTCATGTGAGCAGTAAAATCAAATTATTCTAGGTATTAACAGAATATCCTGTGTGCAATAACATGCGTGATTACATTAACCATGTGAAATGTCACACGAGCTGTTTGCCACAGCCTGATCGAGCCCTGCAGCTCTCACCTTATTGGCTGCTAAGAAGTCCCGCATGGAGATCATCTCCCCAGACATCCTGCGCCCAGTGTCAGTCTCGCTCTCGTTGATGGCGTCTGTCTCGATCGAGGGGTCTCTGCGGGTACGCAGGTGACCTGGGGCCACCACGTTCTGTCGGGGGTGCCGGTGCGGATGGTGACCCCTCCTAGGGAAACAGCAGCGGCAGGGGGCTTCCAGCCTCCTTAGTAGCCAGTTGAGGACCTGCTTGATGACAATGGAGATGACATTGAAGAGGGAGTAGATGCAGCAAACGCCGGTGAGGATGAAGAAGAAGTTGCCCAGCCGGTATGCAGCTGTTGCGTGGCCCTCGTAGACGACCCGCTGGCTGCTCACCATATCTCCAAAACCGATGGTGCTAAAGGCCACAAAACAGAAGTAGAGTGAGTCCAGGTAGCCCCAGCCCTCGGCCGCTGAGTACATGAATGAAGCGCAGCAGGACACCAAGATGGCTGCCGCTCCTAGGATGAGCATGACGCAGTAGACCGAAGGCTTCCAGCCAGCCAGATCCTCCCCTTTTCCCCCTCCACCTCCTGCAGCTCCACCTTCTCTGTTTCCTTCAGACACTTGCCGGCCATTTTGTGGGAGCACAGCCTTGTTATGGCGTCGTTCGTGACAGGACTTAAGGACAACGGCGATGACGGTGATGACACGCTCCAGAAAGAGGTTGAAGAAGAGGATGGTGGCTGCGCAGCCAAGCAGGCCGTAGAACATCAGGAAGACTTTTCCTCCAATGGTGGCAGGCGTGGTCATCCCAAACCCTGGGATACACACAAAAAATAATATGAAATATGTTAAAATTACACAATGAAACTGGTGTTATGGCAAAATCAAATGAAGAGAATACTAGGAAGAGCAGCTTCCTCGATGTTTTGCCTCTGAATGAAATAATTGTTTTACATAAAAGCATTACATTCACTTTAACAACTGCTTAGTCTTACTCAGTGCCTCCATTTTTCTTTCAAGCACACACTTAAGTGCTCTAAGGAAATGAATGGGTTATTTGTAGAGGAGATAACGGTGGTCATTGCCTCCAGCTTCTTTTACTCACCTTTAAAACCAAACGTGCACCCTCTCTGTCATTAACAAAGATGGCTAATTACTGAGCTCGTCTTCTTCCTAGTGAATATTATACTCACACAACAGCTTCACTCCACTGGGTTGCCATTGGTGATGCACTCTCCCTCCTCTTTTTCTCTCCGTCTCTCGCTCCCTCTCTTTTTGTCACTCAATTTAAGAGCTGAGTCCAAGCACATCACTGCAATCAGTCCCAATGTGTCGGGTTGTCTAACATTTCACTGTATTCCACACAGTTATTTGGCTAAGATTCGAACCCATTTGACTGGTTTCACCTTAAGGGGAACTGAGATGCTGTTTTTAAGAGACTTCTCTTTTGTCTCTTGAGAACGGGCAGAACAGGCCTTCCTATCGACTGCACCAGTATCAGTGAAGTATCTTTTTCATCCCTCACTTAACACTGAAAGCTCAATGAAGCGCTGTCTGTCTGGCTGCTCTTCTTTTTCAGTTTATCACATTCATAACATTGTTGAAAATGTGAGCACTTATAATTCTCACGGCGATTTCACGCGCCGTGTAACGAATTGACTTCTTACAGGTAGGTATAGCAGCTGTAGAGCCTTACAACACGAGAGCTCTTTTCTGTAGAGAAACAAAGATGAATGTTAAGGTGTCTCGCGTCATGAAAAGCATACTCTGCAGCAAGACTAATTGCCACTGTGCCACAGGCGGGCTTCTTGCAGAGGATTTGATTGCCTCCACATTCAAAATTGGTTCTCAAGGTGCAAATTGAGCCGGAGTTTTCTTCCAAATACGCCGATAAAGCCAAATGAACTGGATTTTATAGATGTGTTTTTCTTTCCTTCTTGTTTTGTTAAGCCCGGTTAAATGCGATGTTGATGAGTCATTTAACCTGTTTAATAAAATATACAGCCCATAAAAGAAAGGGGAGAAAACAGTGCGCTACTGTGTCAGTATGACATCTGTGTCAGGAACAAAAGCTGTGAACATAGTGGGTGTTAATGGAGGTGCTGGGCTGTGCTACACAGTCCCGGCTTTTTCCTCCTAAATTCAGCGTCACTCACTCAAGAAAGATATTTAAACCAGTAAAAAGATGTGGGAGGTGTACTTAACTTCTTCTCATAAGTTTTTATATACACAGGCTTGTGCTTTTGACTATTTATCAATGAACTTTTATTATCTTTTGAACTGATGATTCAAACTGGACAGTTTCATGCCCATGCAAGCTGTAGAACTGTGACTTAACAGATACCTCAAACATGAATGTGATATCAATCTTCTAATCTACTTTGACTGTAAACCTACCTATGCACAATGTTATCATATATTTTAATTAGGCCATTTAACCAAATAGAGTTTTATTATCGCAATCTTATAGTAAAACTCTTCTTTTGCTCTTCAACTCTAAACATGACTGTGCATATTTTCTGACCACACATGCACTTGAGATATTAAAAAGATGCACCACTCTCTAGTACTCCTCCATGTATTTATCCAAGCTCTGCAAGCATGCAGCACTCTCAGAGAGGATGCAAAATGATGCTGTGTTTGTGAAGGGCTTTACTCCAAAAACCAAGGGATGAGAGTGTAGGAACAGAGAAGATGAAAAGGCTAAAGAATGCTCAGATTGATCTCTCTCAGCATACAGGATATGTACAGGAGGTTGCAGCAATGATGACAATACTTCATACTTGCACTGTTATAACCATAAACTCACACTTGTAACGCAGTCTGTGATTGTGGAGTGTTATGCAGGAGCATTTTGAAATTGTCTGCATTCATACGCAGAACAATGATGCTTCTTCTCTTGGGAGGCTACTTGAGTGAAAGATGTGATGAAGTTTGTGTTTAAAAATCAGAATGTTGTCTTTGCTACTCTCAGAGGAAGGTGCAGAAGGAAATTCATCTTGGAAATTGTCAGACTGTCAGAATAATTGGATCAATCTTGCAGCAAGGCCTCTTTGTAGGCCACAATCTATCTAAAAAAAAAAATGAGGTCGTATAAAATGTGATCATTTTGGAAATTGGCTTGACAAACCCCAGGTCCTTCATCACCTTCCCTCTGATTTAAATGGCGATGGTCTTTCCAGTCATCTAATCGGAGGGCTTGTCAAACTGTCAACTGTCATAAATTCAAAATCACCCCGATCAAAGATGTTGAAATGGCGCTAACCTATCAGGTACTGAGAAATAATCGCCTGAGTGTGCAGGTACAAATCAGGGGTATCAGCAACAACAGATCAGTGAGTTTATTGTCACTCTGTGTAACAGTGCTATTCCCTAGAAGGATGGCTCTGTCTCTCTGCTCCGTCTGTCATACTGACACTAACACCTGTAGTGCTCTCAGACAGTCCTGGAGAGTCTGAGCTGAAATGGAGAACAAATTGTCAGGGACAAATCTTGCGCTAAGGCAGAGATTACATTTTTAAAAAAACATTTTTTTTTTTATCTTTCTTTCTTTTTTTTCCCTCTGAGCTTTGTTCTACCCAAAGAAACAGACTGCAGGAACTGATGCTTCAAAATGAAACATGCGTGGTCAAAGAGGAGACTCATCAAACACAGGTGGAACTAATTACATTAATTAAGGCTTCATTCTGTTCAGCTTTGCTACATCCAGGGCTCCGGTCATGTGTATGCTGGATCACTGCCTGTATTGATATGTTACATGGGAAAAAGTCCATTACACACAATATATTATTACTGTTTTGTGTGAAAGTTTGAAACCTAACTTGCTTTCTAAGACATTTTCAGCAGAAAATGAAATGAGTGTGAAAATAATTTAGCCATTTTGGCTCATAGAAAGTGAGTAACTCATGGCCTTGAGTTTGCTGTAGTGTTTGTAAACTGTGAAAGACAATTTGTGACACAGTCATCTGTAATTACATATAACAGACAAAACATACACATGAGGTAAAAACTGATTATCCTAGAAGAGAGGTCAAATCGATTTGGAAATGAATGTGTTTTCAGAAATTGCATTTTAACACCGTTTTAAGCGCCTCTCTCTTCATCTCACCAATGGTTGATACCACAGTTCCCACGAAGTAAAAAGCGCCGGTGAAGTCCCATCGTGGTCTGATTGTGTCCACACGGATACCGGCTACGTTCGCCTCCTCGTAGTTCCTGAGGAAGTTGTTCAGGTCCTTCTTACTCAGGTTATACTTCTGGCTGAAATGCTCGAACCTCTGCGCCCAGCGCTCCTTCGCCTCTCGCTCCTTTGGCTGCTCCAGTGCGGAGAAAACTGCCGCCCCACAGAAGAGATAGATGATGATGAACAGTGCCAGCAGCAGGAACCTCGCGTTATCTTCGTTTATTGGACCGTAGCCGCAGCAACAACCGCTCCTACATGCCATTATTTTGCTGTTGTCACCGTGGTACAGTTGCAGTGAGGGACCTGTGGCATGGTGGTCTCGAATAAAACGCTCTTTTCCTCGGGAGAAACGTTGCAAAGATATTTTTTTTTTTTTACAAAAGAAAAGTCCTGAGCAGTACAAGTAAATGGTCAGGTAGTTTGTAATCGAGCTGTGGATTCGGCATTTTGCTCACGGGCATCTGCACTGTCCAAAGTCCAAAACGTTCATGCCAACGCGTTCTTTAGCGACTTCTCACTTCATTTCCAACGACTGTACTCTTCGGTGTGGGCTGCCAAGATGCACAGAGAGGAGGAAAGATCCGCGCAGCAACCTGTGGATGCAGGGAGTCGTGCTGTTGTGCGCTGTGATCCTGCCTCTCCAAAGAAGTCTCCACCCCAGAGCGCGCGTTTTACGCACCCCGGACAGACCACCATAATAAGAATGAATTTACAGGGTCCGTCCATTCATCACCGTATGCGAAGTCTATCTTGACATATCTGCTGATTCCAGAATTCATTTCCACATTTCAATTGTAAAAGAGGCTGATGTGTTAATGAGTCCCAAACTGACCTGAAAATGTTCGACCTGACCCCAACTTTGGAGGCTTGATTCTGACAATATAGCGCACGTTTGCATAGTGAGATCAATATCACTTGACCTTTCCGAGCTCTGATGAGAGATTCATGCTCCTGTCCATGCTTACCCAGGGACGATGTGAGCAAATGTCACAACGGAACGAAGGCTGGAAATAAATTATTCAGGATCACAGGGACAACAAAAAGCCATTTCTGTAATACTGGGAATTTAACACAACGATGACGCGTGCAAGGCCATTTCAGCACCATGGACAGAGCGTTAGATCACACTTTACAACAAGGTTTTATATTTTTTGGAAATAACAAAGTTTTTACTTTGCCAGAACTACTTTAAAAATCAATTGAAAGCTGCTCAAAGTGAACCAGAAAGTGTTCACTGGACCAGTTATTAGCATTTTGTACTCTTAAATATTAAAGCCCAGATGAAATTGTTTTTTTTTAAGAGAGTTGTAATAGAAGACTTGCATCACTGAAAGTCTACTGATGCATAAAACATATTAAGAATTCTGAGCACGTCAAGCATTACTTTGAAGTGAGTAATATATTCAGCATTGTTAATATGCTAATTCATGATTTCAACTGACACAATCAGAATTAATTTGAAACAATAATAGATTACCAAATTAGGCGTTTTGCAGCTGCCCTTACTAACAGGTACAGTACCACAAGATGATCATTAGCAACATATTATAGCAACTTGATTTTAATTGTATTTATACCATAGGTTATTGTTAAATAAGGTTGATCAATGGAAGTGATTTTCTCTATGTCCTATCTGGAATTAGTGCAACATAACAACCACCCGTCTTTGAATGGCAGCTCATCAGCTTGGATTGTTCCCAGTGATTGCTCCTGGTTCCGGGCTACAGTAAGACAGGAGTGCCAGGAAAACATTTTATTTTTAAACTTAACATATATTTAAGCAGACAGTTTAAAATTACTGTATAAGGAAGAAGTCCAACCTTTGCATGCAAGGATTGAAAAGTTACTGTGTAAATAAGATTTAGGGAAATCCCTTTTACAAATGATAGTATTAAAACATTAAAAACTAAACTGTTCTCTCTGATATTTGCAAAAGCTTCATGTTGACTATTATGGTTTTGCCAGTCTTCATACATAAGCTTATAAAAGTAAGACAGTAAGATTGTTAAGTCAATAACATGGGGCAGTTGTATTGTAGGACAAGGAAATTCATGTTAGATATAAGACAAAAGTGTGAATGGAAAAGTTATATTTTTCTGAACAATTGGCTGTATGAAGGGTGGTAGTTACATAAACACATTTTGTACATACAAGAAATCGGAATGAAACCAGTGCAAGTAAGGAGGAGTTATTCTAGTCGTTAAACATGAGGGAGCAATTGATAAATATAGAAAACACCTCATAAAATAATACACCACTGAAAGTAGACAATCAGCTTGATTATGTACTGTGTACATGACTCACACCCCTGATTACAGCCACCTTGTGTCTGATTTTATAGACTGGGCCAAATCCAGGCCAAACTTCAAAGTATTGATATTTCACTGGCCATTATTTGGCGATTAGAGTTGACTGGAGTGTTGCTTCTCCTCTCATACATGGCTATTTAAGGCCATCAACAAGTGATAAATAAACTTTTAAGTGTGCTTGACATTGAAACAAAATGGGTATACTGCTCATTTTAGGGTTAAACATCACTGCTGGTTCTGCTGTTTTCTATAAATAACTCTGTAAATAAGGGTTTTATGTTACACCATATTTTCTACTATTGCTTTGTTGTATAGTATAGTATAGTTTAATATAGTATACTACACGATACTATCGTATCATGTAGTAGTGTATAGTATACTATAGTTTTAGTATCCTATAGTATAGCGTTGTATACTTACTATAGTATAGTGTAGTAGTGTATAGTATAGTAGAGTAGTGTATAATATACTATAGTTTTAGTATACTATAGTATAGCGTTGTATAGTATAACATAGTATAGTAGAGTACTATATAGTGTTGTAGAGCATAGTATAGTATAATAGACTAGAGCATTACTTAATATAGTATAGTATAGTATTCTATATTATAGTATAATAGACTAGAGTATAGTATATAATAGTGTTGTAGAGTAGAGTATAATATAGTGTATAGTATAATATGGCACAGGCATGTGAAGGTCTGTCAGTTATTTAATTTAATGGTGACAGGTTTTAGTTGCAGAACTGGACTCCATCAGATATGTAATTATCAAGGTTTAAAAAGAAATGAAAAAATATGTGTAATTTGAAATATGCTGTGTCCTTTGCCTCACAATGGAGTAAACGGGCAACCCTGAAGCCGTTTCTTTTCCACAGTACTGACGAACAAGCAGATAATTATTTCATTAATTACCTCATAGCCTGAAGCATCGCCTGGTTTTGTGGAAGTTTTTGTACATAGAGCCAGACAGCCAAATGGGCTGCTGCCCTCCAGTCTCTTGTTGTCAAATATAATTTTAAAAAAGTTGCTGCTCTACTGTTGTGTAACTTCCCAGAAAGTGCTAACAAAAGTAGAAACAACTGTGTTCAGCTCTAATCTTGCTCTTACTGAAGACCTTAGTTTCTTTTTACTTCCTATTCTTCTGCTTTTACTTTCTAAATCTAGACTTTGTAGCCAAGAATTGCTAGTAGCTGTGTGCATATAAATATAAGGTTCATTTCCAATTCTGTTCTTATTTCATGAAGAACTGGTGATTATTGGACTGTGGTGGTTTATTAATAATATAAATCATACTAGACAGATGGGTATTGAGCTTCCTGTTAATTCTGTGTTCACTGCAGATATAGAGTCAGTCCATTTCAGTTTAAGCAGAAAATGTTTCATTAAAATTCCATGACTTTTCAATACACATTTGTTGACTGAAAGTGACCTGAACCCGACCCTTCTTCATACTGGTTGAACGATTGTTGTCTGATAAACCAGCATAAAACATCAATTTATATACGCTGCGATAACTAACAGGGCTCTGCGTACATACACTATGTATTCATGTTTGTGCATATATGGCCTTGATTATAGTCATTAAATGGCTTGGCATTAACAAGCATGAGTGTGAGTCTGCATACATGGCATTTGCTTATTTATGCATACACACAGACACAACCACACGTACATCAGTCTTGCCTGTATATGTGGCTTTGATGGCGTTGTCTACAGTAGCTACCTCTTCCTTTGCAGAGCTTTCAACTTATACATGGCCTTGTTTTGTACACAGCCTTCACGTGCTATGGAAAATACGACCTGGCAGAAGAAAGCACAACATTTTCTGTGGTCTGCTTCACATCATTTTGAGCAATCTTCAACACACTCAACTGGTCTGTTCTTATCACCAGGCGAGTTTATCAGCCGGCCCTCTTCCAAAATTTGGTGCAAATCTACAATGGCCACAATTTTTATAAAAGAATAGTTTGTTTTCATGTGAAGAGTTAGAGATTAGGAGATCGAAACCACTTTTTCCCAAAAAACAAAGTCAAACTTAATCAAATGCAACATTCACTAACATATTTAAAATCAAGATTTACATTGTGCATTATGAGAGACGCCAAAAAGTTAAATACAAGCAAATAAAGTTACGCTTTTAAGCTCCCATTTTTTTATACTGGCCTCAGTTGGAGCTGCAAGAAATCTGATAAATTGCCTCTGGTGATGTCATGAGTCAGCGTCAGTTGGGTCTGAGGACTATAAGTTTGAACATGAGAAAAGGTTGAGTAGTGTGGCGTTGCAAAGATATGAACTCACCAGACCTCTGTGACCCACTCCTGATCTCTGCTTGAGTCTAGCAGGTCGAGGCTACTCTCACAGCACCTAGAATTACACACCTGAATCTCCAACAGATGCATTGTGGATAATTGTCAGTAGATGCAAGGAAGAAGACTACACCACTAAATTTCAAAGATATTCTCTCCTCTCCCAATTCTGGATTTTGTCGCACATCCGGTCAGAATATGAGACTTGATTTAGATAAGGAGTAAATATTCTGAATAAGAAAACAACTCCTATATGGTCTTATTTGGGAAAAACATGAGCATTTCATAACTTTCCATATGCTTATACGCACTGATTAATGGACTACATCATAGAACTTCATCTCTGAGAAGCACTGTGTGGGATATATACCTTTTATATAGGATACTGAAGGCAGTCATAATTTTAAAAAATGTACTGTTTACTGTACTGTTTTTTTAATTTTTTTTGTAGGTATGAGATCCGTTTCCATGGAAATACATTGGGAATATTCAAATAAGGGTTATTCATGAGCTGAGCGTTTTGTGAGCACACTTCCAGACCTGCTGTAACCTAATAATAATCTACTCTTTTATTCATAATGCATATGCCCAATTATCTGAATGTGCATGATCCCAGGCTTATTTCTTAGTTGATATAATGACACTGTTGCAGCTTCACTACTGGCAACTATGACTCCACCATTACCATGTGGTCTGCCAAGGTCACAGCCATTTGTCATCAGCCTCTACATCTGTAAGTAGGCACTTCACCTCATTTTGCCCTGGTTTATAAGCAGCATCATTAAGCTAGTGCTCTAATCATTTACACACAAACAGACACACGCACACACACACACATATACAAAAAGGACTCTATTTTAAACTCTTGGGTCCACAAGCGTCCGCACTGCTGAATCGCCTTCGAGCAAGACTCTGGATCTCAGCATCTCCAGCAACTTCGGGGTAGTTGTTCGGTATCTGACCCTAACCGTTGACCTCCCTCTGGAGGGAGCAAGAAAAAAAGAGAAGTTCTTGTTGAGTGGGAGCAGAAGGCATTATTAAAAATTTTGAAAGTCACAAGGGAAAAACCCTGACCTTCAGCTTCACTGTCTTACCTCATGGTGGACGATTGTTACCTCTCACATGGCGCTCATATTCACAACACACCACAATCTTGGAGAGAATCAGATCACATTGTGTAACAATATTGTCTTAAAAACACATATACACACACAGTTAAGAACAACCTGTACTGAGTAATGAAGCTGGTGTGAAGGATCCTTTGTGATGAGAGTTACCTCTGACTGCCTAAGTATAGAGATCTGATAGTGGGGACTCAGTGAGTGATAAAGTGTCTCTTGCATTTAAATGACTTTTTCAGCAAAAAGAATCCGACTGGGCACATAGACATAATACCTGTGCTGAATAAATGACAGGAGTCTCTCTATGTGTCTATTTCAATGCCAAACTAAAGGCATCCCCTGTTCCACAACCTTTGAGTTACAGGGGTTCAAAAAGTAGGTGGGAGTTTGGACCAACCCTGTGTGAAACAACACCAGCTATGCAGTGGGGCTGCTGAGGAAGTGGGGGTGGGAGGAGTGGATGTGGGGCTCCAGCAAAAAGCAGCAAGGTCAAACTGACAAAAGTTGAACTTGGCCAAACTTTTGCTGCAATGCAACAAGCCGTGATCCAGCAAGGCTCTAAGGTAGCCAGTCAAATACATGCAAGTGCACATTCCTTACAAATGACTTGCATGAACGACACATTTCTACAGTTTTGGGTTTTGTATAACTCGCACCTTTGACCCCACGCTGCCCAGTCGTGAAGATTGTAGCATGTCAGCATGTGAGTAAATTGCTCTTTGTTATTCAGAGAACATTTTGGTATAACAGACTGGTGGCAACAGGAAGCAGATTCTATGATGTTTCTCATGAGTAGAGCCTGTTTCCTGGCCCAGAATAAGTGCATTAATTTAAGTAAGTGGAGACTGACTGAAGAATGTGTTTCTTTATTCATCACTCACAGTATTATAATCCACTGTGCAGTGTTTCGGTGAGTAATTAACCTTCAGACTCATGGATCTGTTGCTCAAACCGGTGCTTCCCGGTTCATATTTCATGTCTCACCAGAACCTGAAACAACACACCCGCTTGCATTTTAATGCAGGGTTGTTTTCGGTTTGTTAGTTAAGTTATGTTGTTTGTGTGGATGGAATAAAAAGAAGCGGGTATAGGACACAGCTCCGTGGGACCACAGAATTTAAAATTACATAGCTGGATTTAGAACCATTTTGTTGCCTATCCTTCAGGAACCTGTGGTACAGAAAGCCAAATAACTGGGGAAACTGGTGTGGGTCCAGTCTGTCTGCAACTGAGGTGGTCACACACTCCCCTCTCCATTTACATAGCAAGTTCAGCTAAATACACTGAAGACCATGGTCTGTTAGATGCCATTCATTTACCCAGTCATGTGCTTAAGCTGTCTTCGTGGTTTTCTTTGTCAAATTAAGATACAATAATGAAACTGTAGCAGGATGACGAGTACCACTGGTAGTACTGTATCTCTGCTTTTGGATAATTCTATGACTTTGTGCTTTATCAGAGTGGATGTGATTTTGCTTTTCTTTTAAGTGGACGACAACGAAACAAATGAAAATCTTATTCCATTTGAACTAAATCACAAGATTCAATTGATTTTTGGCGAATACATTGACAGCACAGATCTCTCTCCCGCTCTCCCTCTTTCTCTCTGTGTCTGATAGAGAGACGTTTATCCACTGAGCATGGGGTAACCATAGTAACTAAAAACTAGGTTACAAAGTACTGTATATAAACAACAGTAAAGTGCACAGGCGCGTACAATGATCGTACAGTTCTCAGACTGTCAATATTCTATCAACAAGATGTTCCAGGGAAATATGTTGAATATAAAGTGCTTTGTTTGTCAGGATGTACTCTGTGTATGAGAGTCGCCTTCTCTCAGTCTGTCTCTAATTTCTGTATCTGATTCTCCCTCCGTCTTCACTGATAATACACAATCTCACTTTTACTCCACGGGTTTCATCCACACAGAAACTTGTATGCCAGACAGAGTTTATACATGGACTGCAGTAGATTCTATAGGCAGTCATGATACTGTGTCCAACTCTTATATAAACAGACTCCCCCAGTGATTCTTGTAATACACGCTGAAATTAAATATACAGCAGAAAGAATATACGATATAGACTTCAACATAGCAGAGTCTGGGGGTCATTTCAAATATTTTTTTTTTTTCAAAGCCTGCTTTTATTGCACAATGCAAATTTTGTTTCATAACTGCACTTTCAGTTGCACTGTCAGTCAAGACGAATAGGGCAGGGCTATTATGTGATTGGATGTCACTGTTGTCTGACTAAGCAACCACTCATATTGCCCATTCCTGGCTCTGACCTGATTGTGTTCACTCACAGATAAAGAATCAATTATTTAATATTGAATAGACTTCTATTGTTGTCCAAAAGCTATTAAAACACATCAGAGAGCCAAACCGTTGCACTGGGTGACATCTTCCTTTGTAACCATAATTGTGGGCATTGTAGGGCATTGTATACTATTTTAATTATTCAGTCCCACCTACACTTCCCTGCTGTAAATACTCACTATAGCAGAAAAGGTATTAATCTGCAGCTGAAAATAATTCCTAACAAACACATTCTTTTCTCCTGTTTGAGTAGTATTTATTTAAAACTACAGTGCTCATTTGTTTTTGGCAACTTAGTCTTTTCTTTTTTTTTTAAACTTTATATTTGTAACAGACTACAAATTCATTGCTGGTTTGGTGTTTTCATGGGATTTGTTGACAATAAGAAAAACATACAATAACGCTAGACTTATGCATTATTCCTCAGATCTTATGACCAAAACATTTTATTTATTTTTTTGCAAGGTATGAGAGTTATAAAGCTAGGTATTAAATTTACTGCCTTTAGATACAAATTTATTGGTCTCAACTAGTTAACAGACTGAATTTGAAGGTGCATGAGAAAAGTCTTCCACTTTTGATATTTGCTGTGCCTCCAAATGATGCCTTTAATTTTCCCTGAAGCAAATTCTCCTTCATTTCCACCTTTTGTCATGTAAATGCATAAATATGTTGTTCTGGAAAAGACTCGCTACCTCGTCCACTGTGTTGAACTAAAAGCAGCGAGCTTCGTCTCTATTGCACAAGAGTTGTATCAGCGTTCACACAGAGCTGGGATTAGTTTTGAGCCAATTAGCAGCTTTGCGCGCTATGGCAGCTTTGTATGTGCTTGTCTCTGTGGGGGAAAGCATATAGACATGGTTCTGTGCATATCTTTACATATTTATGTGTGTCTTCTTATCCATGAGTTTTCTTTGAGGGAATCTATGTGTGTGACTGTGTACAAGTTTGGTTGTTGGCGAGTATGTGGAAGGCCTTTATCTCTACAGCCTTTGATGCTCACAGCTTTCTCCTGTCTTTTGTGAAATACACAGGAGGGTGGGGGGGGGGGGTGTAGCAGCACTGTGCCACTTTACAGTCCAAAGCCAATAAAGAAGACTGCAGCCTCTTAAGTACACTGTAATTGGTAAGGGAGGAATAATGAGCTTGTTCCATTTGAGGAGGAGTGATCGGCCGCCGAGACAGAAGATCCGTGATAAAACTAAATTGGATAGACCTGTCCTTCATCCTGGCCCCATACTATCAATGAAGTCAAAGAAATGATTCGTCATCCCCTGGAAGGTGATGACAGCTGATTTGTGGTCGGTCACCCCGACTGATGTAATGTTTCCCACCTCTGCTGGACAGTTCATTTTTCCTTATTTGAAATTCAGAAGCAAGGAACAGATCTATTCAATATGCTGAACCTATGCTGATGCTTTTCTGTGAGCACCCCATTATAACAAACAGTACTGTGCTGGCAGTGTCAGGTTATTGTCAGCCTGGTTCTAGGGCTCACAATATTAATCTGTTGGTCAACCATTCTGGTCCAAACTCTCTATAATCATTGAATGGATTTTCATGAAGTTTCATTCAGACATTCATGGTCCCCAGATGGTGACCACCAGTAGGTGACGTTTCATGTACCCAGTGAAACTTCTCAACAGCTACACAATGAAGAGATAATCATTGTTCCAAGACGAGATATCCTAATGACTTTGACGACAGCCCGACTTTTCCTCTTGTGCACTTCTTTTCATCAAAATTTTGATTTGTCTAAAACAATTAAATAACAGCTAATTACAAGTGAACACCTGCAAGTAAATACTTACCTTGTGGAGAATCTGTCTGAGCTGACGATGTGTAGCATGTCAGTATTGACAAATGTTTAAACACTTGTGTCTTTGCGTGTGGTGTTATGTTGCTTTGCACGAGCTTCAAACTGGTTGCCAGTGACCAGGTGGGTTTTTAAGAGGCTTAGCCCCCTCAGGTGTTTTTTTTTTTCTTTGCTCCTACTCTTAAAGCTTCCTGTAGAAAAATAGCAAAAACAGCAAAATTATTGGTCGAGATATTTTGATCGTGAGTCAGGACCACAATGAAAAGCACATTCTGTGTTTGGGTAGTGGAACATGGGTTTGTCCTAAAGAATAAACTTGTTTATGTTTATAACAAAATGTGTCAGTCAGGCTGAGAGAGAACAGGAGGGGCTTCCTTCTATCTCTTATAAATCGCCCGGTTTTAATAGTTACCATGGTCAAAATACATGAAAGCAGAACTTTTTATTTTTTATTTCATAGATTTAAAAAAAAACATTGGATATTTTAATTATATATTGATTGCTGAACTGGGAACATCTGCGGTTTTCATCCATGACATCTGGTCACCTTAATGTGGGGACCATAAGAACTGAATGGTCAGCCTGGGCTGCTCATGTTTTCTCCTGATCCCACTGAGGAGCATTGAAACTGAAGACAACAGTAAGGAAGTTAGAGAAATATTCTCATTAGTCACACACACACACGCACGCACACACGCACACACGCACACACGCACACACACACGTCTAGTGTTCTACAACTATGTGTGCAGCCCACTGTCGCTCTGTATCAGTAAAGAGAGAACAAATGAAATAGTTATTGTGAAGAATATAATTAAAGCACCATACGGCCCAATCATGAGTCTGGCACTGTAATAGCATTATCAGTGGCATTAACCCCTTGCACTGACTATATCTCCAGCTTCTTTTCATATGTATTATCTATTGTCATGTTCGAGGGAAAAACTGAAACCAAATACAGACCACGAAAAAGGGGGTTGGTGGGAAAAGGTCTTTTAATAACAAAAAGTGACTTACTTACAGAACTCGAAATCCAAAATGGAGGCAAAACCCAGGAACAAAACTGAAACACTAGGGTAACTAATAGGAGAGAAAAGCAGGAGCAAAACACAAGCAAAAACAGATAATCCAAATACACTGGAAACACAGGCGCATGAGCCATGAAAACAACACGAACTGACAAAGTGAAAGGGGAGCACAGAGACTAAATAGACACAACGGAGGCAAGGGTGATTGAACGCAGGTGAAACACATTAGGGCCGGGCAGACATTCAACAAAGAGGGAAACGGGACAAAGACAGGAAGTCAAAACATCAAGAGACGCACAAGGAAAATAACTTCAAAATAAAACACGAAACGACCAAACTCAAATATAAATTGTCATGGCAACCCATGACACCTATATAATTACGTAGGTGCAGATGTTTTTGGGTTTCACTGCGCTTCAGTCCTACACCACTTTAGCACATGGAAATCTGTTGATAAATGTTACCATTGAAGAAAATTAGTGTGGTGCTTTCCTTACAAACTTTGAAAATTGAGCAAAGCAATTTATTCACATTTAACAATTCATCAAATATTAAGATAAAGTTAAGAAATCACCTTCAGTTTTTATGTCTTTCAATATCCTTGGTAAAATGGTTTCTAAAAGTTCTCCTGCTGACAGGTTGATTCATTTTTGCTCTCAGGGATTTTGGTTGAACTTTTTGGGGATTTTGCAGTAGGTGCTCCTCAGCGTGGATCCAACACCTCTAAGATGTGTGATCAACATGTGGCGGTGTTATTGACAAGCTCACCTTTTTAGAACTCCAACAATATCATGCATTTAATGAAGCAATAACAGTGTGCAAATTATTCAGTCAGGGATTGCTGCAACAGTGGGAAACCAGAAGGGTTTTATATTTATAAGTATAAGTTTTGGCAGTCGTTCCTATTACACTACTGCTCAGGATTCATGCTTCAGGGACCCAGTAGGTGGTTTTGTCTGTTTTAGCCCATTAACAAAAAAAAAAAAAAGAGAAGAAATGAAAAAAGAGTAATCATTTTCCAGTCCCTACCTTCCAGGGTTTTAGATATAGTTTCACTTTTGCATTTTTTGAATCGTTTTGCAGTGAAGTGGACAAATGGTGCTGCAAAAAATTTAACAAGTGATTTATCACAGATCTGACCTGTAGTTATCACATAACTACAGGTATGTAGTTATGTATTGCCATGTTGGTCTTGCAGTTGCAAAAACGTACATTTCATGTGGTCCTTCTTTGTTGATTTTGTGTAGCAGGGAAAAAAATGTGGCCAACATAGAGTAAAGATATTTCTATCCAGTTTTCTTGACCAACACTGTTATGCTCCGTGAAAAGCAGAGACAGGGAGCACACAATCTTCTTTAAATCACACAAATCATTGCATCTTTGCTGAAATCTCTTGCACAAAGACATTTGAGCGTGCTGCTTGTAGCCACTGGTTCCTCCATTTGAAGGATTGCTCCTCTTTTCAAAAGGGAGTTCTCTTTTTAATGATTTCTTTTGCATGCTAGGTTCTTGGTATCAGTTTGAAGAAATGGTAAAAATCTGACAAACGTTTTCAAATGTCTCAGTTCGATGTGTAATATTAGTATTAGTGTGACGACTGTGGTTTGTTGCCTAAATCAGCACCAGTAAAAAAAAAAAAGTATCTTGTAAATGATGACCCTTTCGTGTTGTAATGCATTTTGAACATGCATTTTACATGTGATCAAACGAAGTTCAAAGCGTTTGTTGTCTGACACCTCCTTCTTATTTTTCTTATCTTTCCTCTATCCCCCGTGAAACAGGCATATCATAAAACATCTTAAAAGACCTCACACAGTGTTTTTGCCCTCTGTGGCGATGTCATGGTGAGGCAGACTGGTTGCCATGGCTATTTCCAGTGGCTGCCCCTTTGATGTGTCATAGCAGCTTTTCCCGCCCATGTTGTACCACACTTCCCACTTCAATCAACCAATTAGATCCGGACTGGTCCTCGGATGTTTCATCTAGCCACGGCACCCCTGCTGGGAAAGCAAGTCATCAATATGGGACCGGTGCAAGCTTTTCAATCACTTGTAAATGCAGAATTTGTTTGGTTCAGCAATGTCTTCATGGCATATTATCTCTGAAACGAAAAATAACACAAGTGCTTTGTGAGGTTTGGTCAAGCTTCTATTGACATTATCATATCTACATGCATTTGTCATTGTCAAGTTTTTGTTTGACATGAGTCATAAACAGAAATTGTTGATGATGTGTAAACACTGTGTTTGGCTTTAGTTCCACCTTTGACAGGTGGATTGTGGGTGGACCAGGCTGTCAAAGTGCACCATGGGGGTTGAGAAGCTGCAAGAGCAGTTATAACATGATATACAGTGTCGATGTAAGAACGACTGGGTGAATGGATGAATACATGATAACCATTAGAGGAAGGGGGGTCATTTGGGTGTTAAAGAAAAATAAATAGCATCACTTTTGAATCCAGGAATATTAGCATCAGTTATTCCACAGGCAATCTAACATTTGACGCAACAGCCCAATAATAAATGCCATCACCATGGTTTCAGGGTAAAGCTCATACACAGTGGGAGGTGTTGGAAAATGGCTTTTTTTTCAGAGGAAGTTTTCAAAACTACTGGTCATTTTCTAATAATTTTGTAATAGCAGATGGTTCTTTTTACAATGAGCAATATGAAACACATTGCAATATGGGCACTTTGTGAGGCATTCACCAGGGGGTGTGTGTGTGTGTGTGTGTGTGTTTGTGTGTGTGTGTGTGTGTGTGTGTGTGTGTGTGTGTGTGTGTGTGCGTGCGTGCGCAGATGTTGCACACTTTTGTGTGTATCTATATACATGTGTTTATAGGTGCATGACATGTATTAGACCTTTATCCTTTATTTTTGGGCATATTTTGTATGTATTTTCACGAGTGTGTTTCTATGTATCAAAGACAGGCTGTTTGCTGCTAATTGTCAGTATCACTTGAGAGATCACAATGCAACCATAGACATAAAATGAAACAAACTGCTCCGAGTGATTGGCTTACCACCAGCAGTATTACACACTTGCAGCTGTACTGGTGCACTTCATGTGGTTCAGAGCTGATTGCAGTGATTGCATGAGTTCATCTGATTTACGCATGCAAAAGGAATCGATATACCATATCTACCTTGTATTTTTCTGCCTGACCATCTCCATACTTCAACTCCATCATTTTCAGCCTCACTAGGGGCATGGCTGTAGATGAATCTTAAAGATTTTAGTTAGTAGGTCTATATATTATATTTATGACCATGATTTCCAGATAATGAATCTTGAAGACAAAACGTAAAGTGTACACTAATCCCCTTTATTTTTCATGTAGAGCCATCATCGGGTCAAAATTTTAATATGTCCAATATTTTGATTTACGGTCTACTAATCAAATGCAATCTAAACTAATCTAATCTAAATTTATCTAATATAATCTAAAACTAATGACATTCCCATCAGCCATAGCTGTACTTTATATGTAGTGTTAATTAGCAGATGTTAGCATGCTAACACACTAAACTAAACTAAACAGATAGTAAACATTATACCTGCTTACAAACAGTGTGATATCATTGTCATTATTGGAATGTTAGCATGCTGACGTTAGCATTTAGCTCAAAGCACCACTGTGCCCAAGTACAGCTTCACAGAGCTGCTAACATTGCTGTAGACTATAATGTTAACGTTTGCTGTCCTTATGGGCAAACACGAAGCCTGAAATATAGCACTTTAATAGCAAATCTTAAGTTCTGCATCTTGCTTCCTTTCTAGAATTTGAAAATTTAAACGGTCAATGGGAAAGTATACATTTCAGAATAGACTCATTCGTCAAACACACCCTGAACACTGTACAGAAATTATTTAGATCACAGGAATGAGAGTCACTTTGAAGAGAAACTAAACTATTCCCTCATTGTTCTGAAACCACAGCGATAAAATGTTTATTAGGCTTCCTCTGCTAGTTTTTCCTGCAGTGATGTGTCAGTCTGTGCAAGTAAGGCCTGTGCAGCAATCTGGTGTAGGTCAGCAACAAGCCTTGCAGAGACCTCCGACAGATTGGATGATGTGAAAGGAAGAAGAGTAGTCCCCATAGATCCCCTTTGATGTCATACACAAATAAGCTTGTTGTTAGAACCGAGGCCTGGAGGGACAACTGCTGAACAAGTGTTGTTTAGCAGAAATTATGAACATGTTGTATAAATGTTAAGTGGGTTATAATTACTATAAAGAGAGAAAAAGGTTTCTTTTGATACTGGCATACAGTAAACGAGGCAGTATAGTGGTAGTAGACCTGTGTGCGGCATGTATAGAACAGAAGTTAAAGCACAAACACAGCAAACCTTTCAGATTGAGAGAGAACGTCTCTGCATTTTAAATGCCATTTAAAGTTTTGTTATTTGGTCAGGAAACTTTGTATTAGTAATGATGAATTAGCCGAGCAGCAGCGCTCACAACAGCTTGGCTTTGTCTCAAACAGGCTTTTCCTGAATGATAAACAACTAATTAAACACTAACAAATCAATTACAGTGCAGGGCTGTATTGTTAACTTCACACAAGCTAACTAACCAACCAAGTATCATCATCATCATCACCACCACCACCGCATCCAGCTGGAATGGAAGCAATTCATGTCCCCCTCCTGGCCTTGGTGATTGTGCTGTCATTGCAGCAGCTGTAAATTAACACTTCTCCCATCCTCATCCAGCCTCTCAGCAGTTAGCCACCAGCACGGGGCTGTAATAAACCTTTTCAGGGACCAAGGGATCTAAAGATATTGGACTGATATTGCAAAAAAGGGAGAGAGCTCAAGCTGTGAACTTGTGACAGTTTGTATCTTCCCTTTCATTGCTCCTGTGTCATCTCTTTACAGCTATATTTGTGTGAGTGTTTATGCAGCAGAAGGGAACAAACATTGCCTTCACATATGCAAACAGTAACTGCTGGAGGATATGACATCGCAATTCACTCTCATAGACAATATATGATGTATTTCAGCGGGTGTTAATGCTTTCAGTGACTCTGAAAGGAATAGTTTGGGAAATATACTCATTTGCTTTCTTGTAGCCTGCTAAGCCCCCTGCTAACCCCCCTCCTGGGTCCAACCCAGGAGGAGCAAAGTCCGCTGTAGAAAAAAAGATTTTTTGCTAAAAAGATTAAAGGCTGAAGAGATTGTTGGAGAGGCCAAACAAAACATTAATAAAAGTCATTAATAGAGATAGAGTGAGAAACTGGTTTTAGGTAAACACTCAGAGAAACCAAATCCTACAAGGCTGGATGTTGTGTCCAGATGGGCGGGGCTTGGGGCATGGCTGAGAGCTGTGACTGTTTCGTTGTGACATCACAAAGTTACAGAAGGCATGACGGCTCGTTTTAAGGCTCAGTGTCTGAATACCGGCTGTGTGCATTTCTTAATAGATTAAACATTTTGACACTTTCACAGTGTTAGTATAGAACCTAGACCTGCTCTATAATCAAAGAAGACCTCGGAATTTCACTTTCTACAATATGAAAATAAAAAAAAATAGCTTTCCCTATTTCTAAATCTTTAATAATAACACGTTATATCTGATTTATTGAATCTATAGACACTTGTGTTTTTAGCGGATGTTACCAGGAAGTTACGTGCTGGAGCTACAATATTTTTTTACGCGGTCACTGTCTAGGTCACTGTCACTTCCTGGAGTCTGCAAGTCTGGAAGCCTGGCAACCAGCTTTGGAGAGACTTTGGTTTGTGTACTAAGCAAAAAAACAAGATAGAACATGTTAACTAGTTAGCCTTTGAAAATTTTTTGAACTTTGGACAGAGCCAGAATAGCTGTTACCCCTGATTCCAGTCTTTACACTGAGATAAACTTATTGTTTTGCTGGTTGCAGCTTCATATTTAGTGTGCTGACATTAGAGAAAAAGCATAAGTAGATTTCCCCAAATTTCTAAGTATTATAAGTATAGAAGAAAACTCTTTTCTTTACAAAAGAGTATCATAAATAAGACAAGTGAAACCTGCTTGTGTGCAACAACAAACCTTCACTCTGATTAACTGTTTCTCTGCTTTTACACAAATCAAACCATGACACAGCCTCTCTGGCTTCCTAGGGGTCAAGGATCAACACCTTGAACGTCATAAATTATTGCAGCACCATTAAATAACACAGCAACAGCAAGGGAACACATTAAAACTTCAGGATAGCAGGACACAAACACACTTCATACACACATATTGCTTGGATCACCATGGCAACACAAAAGGAGGGGTTATAATCAAGAATGCTAGATCATCGTGTTCAGAACAGCTTGGTGTTGATTGGTTGATTGATGGCAGGGTAAACAGAGTGGTTCATGGGTAATCTCCAGTGGTGGGGTTAATGGGAGGCAATGTTTTGAAGATGGTAGAAATATGCTTTTCACAAACTGTGTCTGTGAATGTGCTATTTGTTGCTTGGGCCTGTTGTGCAGCTGGTCTTTACAACTTTTCCACTGAGAACAGCTGCCCGCTGTGTCAAAAAAACAACACTGACAGGCAGTGAGTGTGAACCAAACCAGTAATGGTGGGGTCGAAATTCAACACAAAGTGATGAAAGATACAAAAACACTTGACAGAGTTGAGAGGAGCTGCAGTCAGGTGAATATTCCCTGTGGATTTGTCACTATGAGCGACCCGCTTCACATTATACCTCATCATTTGATCCATTTTTGGTCGGTCCAGAGAACTACATCGGAGTGAGTGAGTTAGAGAGTGAGTGACATCATTGGTTGGTGGAGCGTTGGACTTTTCCAATTGGTCGTTGCTCTTTTAAAATGATTTGGCATGAACCTTTTCTATTGTGGGATCAGGGGGTGTTTACAGCAGATCCACTTTCAGACCCTTTAAGCTCTTTTAAAAAAAAAAAAAAAAAAAAAAAAAAAAAAAAAAAAAGCACCTAGCAACAAATTTAGCCATGTTTTGTGTTTGGTGAATTCGTCAGACAATGTCACGGTTATAAAATCAGGATTTTAGCAGCAGAACAGCAGCGTAGAAATGGCTTGGAATAAACATGTAGTCTTAATGAGCCACGTTTCAGTCACTATTTCAAACTGGATCCGATGTCTGACAACAGAAACAGAAACATATATAAATGAGAACAGCTTTATTGGAAATTCATCTATATTAGGAAACTGTATGTGTGCGCACAGAGAGAAGGAGAGACGCAAACAGATGAAGTGTTGAAACTGGTTGACACTAGACAGAACGCAAATACAATGCAATGATGTCATGAATATGCTAATTAGTGCATTACGTCATCTAGCGTCATTCAGCGACTTCTCCAGCAGGATTTAGTTACTTTCCATTAAAAGAAATTGTTTACAGCAGCTCGGCAACAGTGTTCAACTATGTTCTCATTTTTGCACACTGAGCATACACAGTCCAGCCATATACTAGGGTTTGATATAAACTTGTTTGTATAACAAGCTTGATTAGAGCAACTTTAAATATCAGCTTGTTCAACAGCTTAAAAGATGGGAAAGGATTCATCTCACAGTGATTATGTTTCGAGCCTGCTTTGTATCTTCTGATAGGTGTTATAGTGTGCACAATCCACAGAGCAACCGAATAGACACGACTGGTATAAATTGTGCTGTGGCATAATGGTAATCTGATTTATCCATCCCAAGTGCCTATATTTTTTGTACACAGTGCCAGCGTATCAGCCTTTAACCCTGTTACTTTTGGTGGTTCATGGCTCAACTCCTTCAACTACTTCAAATAAAAAAGACTTGGTTTCATGTAGCAGAAAAACTTTTTTCCTGGCAAAACATGAACCCAGTGCATTTACTTCAAGTGATTCATTAGCTAGTTCCTGATCCCCTTCACTCTCCATGGATATTTGCAAATAACAATTGTACATTCTACACCAGCACTTAATAAAAAAAAATGGGCACAAAGACATCAGCTTGGAGAGAAAGTGCAAGTTTAATTGGGCTCACGCAGCGTCTCACTGCCAGTGGGAACTGTGAGAAGATTAAAAAGAAAAGCAGAGTCAACAGTAGAGCGCTAGAGGCTCTTTATCTGCCCCTACCTCGCTCTTCAGTCTCTATCCACCCCTCCACTTATCCAGCCCTCCGCCCACACGGCTTCGAGGAATCACCGTTACCTGGCAACCCCGGGGGTGGAAAGTGTGGTGGGGATGCAGGGCTGAAGGTGGGGAGAGGCGAAGGTGGAGATGCATCTGTATCAAGGAGGGTAAGGGTGGATCAGGAGCCTCGTCAGAGACCTCTGAAGATGAATCCAAGCTCTGATTTTGTTTTAAGGGCGTCATGGTAACCAGCCTGTGATATGGTCGGCCCGTTTTAAGGCAAGGCTGGGTCAGGAGAAAAGTGCCACAGACACCAAAGAATATTTGATTTACTTTACCATAATCATGACTCCTCAGTCAAGTGATATCAGTAGATCAATGAAAAGAGGAAGACAGAGGATATCTGCTTGTGTGCAGCACTTCCACTGTTTACCTGACTGAAGCATAAAATTGGCTGTTTGGCAATCAACATCAGTTGGCTTGTTATCTCAAACAGTGTGGGTCTAAGAGGAGGCTACAGAAAGGCACAGAGCTGAAAGTGGAAATATAACAAAGAACTCGAAAGAAATGAAACAGATGAAAGATGAACAGAAACTGGATTGAACAAGATAACAAGTGATTAGGATGAGAAAGAGCTTACAGGCAGACATAAAGGACTCTTGTGGCAGAGAAATGAATCTGCTTCTGAAGGACTAAAATATGCTGTTATTGCTGATAGAAATGTGTGTGTGTGTGTGTGTGTCTATGTGTATGTGTGTGTGTGTGTGTGTGATTGCACTGTTTAATACAGTTCACGTTCCAGCCACAAGTGCTATTTCGATCTTCACCCCCTCCCAAAGCCTCTCTCCCCGAAGGAGCCCAGATGTGGGCCCAGCTCATTTTGGCAATGGTGTTACCGTGTCATGGCTATTTTTAGGTACCCACCTCGAATGCCTGCCTAATTAACATCTTGTGACATTGTGAGAGAAAACAAAGCTTTTGATTGGCCCATGGAGTGTGGAGTGTCTTAACAGAGCTTTTGAGCGTCTCAAGAAATGGGCAGTGGGGACTCATTACATACTGATTTAACATCCTTGCTTGTGCGTGTGAGAGAGAGAGTCTGAAGATTAAGTGTGACTAGAGGGTTGGTAGTTGAAATCCGAAAAATAAATAAAAACACTGCTAGACATCATAATTCAAAGAGGCCACCAGCAGAATAGTGGCTGTATTTCCCCGCTCTGATTATGTAGCTGTGTGTGATTCAGTATGCGAAACAAAAAGGGGAAACTAGAGAATAGCATGAAAGGTCAGATTGACAGCAAGAGAAAACATCCCAAGATCAGAGAAATGATGTAAGGATGAAAATGAAAGAATAATGTAGAAAGTGGTTTTGTGAGTGTGGAGAAGGTTACCGTGTATTCTTACAATGGGTGAATGCACACTAAATAAAAAAGGCTTCACAATACATCAGGCATCAGAAACTGGGTCGTAAATAATGACAAAAATAATGAATGTAATGGAATAAACGATTAATGAATGGAGAAAAAAAAAGGCCTTGATTGTCAGTTTTTGTAATTCTTATGTGTACTGTTTTTGATAGAAGCATATTTTGCTTTTGGCTTCTTTGTGGAGCTTTAGAATCAGTTCTGGCATTTGTATTGATGTTTCCTTAAGGAGTTTAACATATAATAGAGTGGAACAATGAGAGAAATTTGATGACTGCCATTTTGATAAATGTGGATGTCCTGAACAATGTTTTGTGTCACTGGGCGTTTTTAGGCTGAATGCTCTCAGCAGTTTTCAACAAGTGGAGATGGTGCCTTGTAGAAAAAGCAACAGCTCATTCTGCAGTGATGCTGGCACTCGAGAGACTAAGCTGCCTCCCCAAAGTTAAATTCAGAAAATACTCTTATTCACTTTCTTTCTGAGAGCTATATGAGAAGATTGATACCACAATTTTTCTCTGGTTTCTTGTCAAGAGCATTTGTTGGTGATTGTTGATTGACAAGAGCTTCAGCCATCGTAGCGTTTACAAGACAAGAGGTTATAATACTATCTCTGAGCAGTGTGGACGCTACAGTGACTCGGTATCAGAAAGTGATGAGACGGGCTAATGGGGCAAGGGCTAGCTAGTTAGCATGTAAAATTCAGTATAAGAAAAGCAGTGATAGAAAGCGAAACAAGGGTTGCTTTCAGGTGTATGATGTTGGTGTCATTAAAAAGTTCAGGTCCCTCTTTCTATAATTTTGGAACATATCTGACCATCCAAATAGAGACAGTCAAGTGTGTGGAGAGATATTGAACATTTAGATAACCTGACTAACCTGTTTGCTCATTTTTGGTCTTTCAGGCTCCAAAATGAATTGGTCAGCCATGGAAAGCCAAGTTAATTTGCACAGCACATTTCACACACAAATTCAGTTCAAGGTGCTTTTCATAATGCCTTGAAACATTTAACATAAAGTGCAACATAGAACCCAAATTAAAAGGGGAAAAAACATTTAACAGAAATTACAAATATAAAAGCTGGGGAATAAATGTAATATAGATTTTTTTTTTAAATGTAAATGCAAAGTATATAAGGTTCAGTCAAAGACAGGAGAACATTAAAGTTTTTTTTTCTCAATGGCAGGTCAATTCCTCCCTCTGGAGGTTTCTTTCACCTCTTCTCCTCTACTCTGCTTCTCCATGCTGAATCTGGACTCTGGAAACAGTTAATTAGTATACTGAAAGTTCAATAAGTTCGATAGATTTTTATGACTGGTCACTTTATTGGTCATGGAGAATAAACAGTTTAGACATGGTTCATGAGGGAAGCCAAACCATTGGCTAAAACCTGTGAGTCAGGGTCACATTTGCACCAATCAGAGTCAGAAGTGAGTAAAGCAGCGGGATGTCGGCAACTCATCCCCGCTGAGGGCCGGGGGACACCATGTGATCTTGGGTGGCCCTCTTTAGAGGCTCTGTGGAGATTACACACAGAGTCTGATGTATTCGTACGGGTATCTCTGGAGATGGAGGGAAAGGGAAGCCGCAGAGTTTTAGACAGATTCCTCAACAATCGCGCTGGTGTGATCTCAGGCAGCAATAGAGGAGTGAGGGTCAATGTCCTGACTGATTGTGATGACAATGACAAATCCAACACACTTGAGGTGCCTTTACAGCCATCTCAATGTCCTTCATGCAAGGACAGACTATGGATCAGGCCGTCTTTCAAATCTGATATTTTAGACATGGTTACCCTTGTTTTGACCAAACTGGTGTAGCCCAGATGCTGCGTTCCAGCATTTAAAAATGTCACTGCACCATAATTAAAGGTCAAAATTTATATCTTTGAAAGCTGCTATTTTCTACCAAACTCTGACAGATTTAAAACCCTGCTAGCTCCACACATACCCGATGATGACTATACAATTAAAGGTCAAAATTGTAAAGTCAAATGTGATACTTAAGATACCACTGTTCCAGTTCTGATGAAACCTGACAGGGTGATGCATTTCAGCAAAGTGTCCATACAAAGACCATAACTGCTTTATAAATGGTCCAGTTAGGATGAAAAATGGAGGGAGGATGGTGGCTATTGGTCCATGGGGTCGTTTGTGTGTAAGTTTAAATTCCATGTCCACAACAGGAGCCAGTAATTAATAATCACAGACAGCTCTGGCTGCTGATAGACTCATCCATTCTGCCAGGATGTCCCCCTCCACCAGCAGCTCATTTGAAGTCCTTGAACTAAAGGAACAATGTAGAGGACCTCTCCTGCCATGTTACTAGTAATCCTGTATTAGTCAGATAATGAGTCAGTTTCTCTGACAAAGACAATTCATAATAGTGTAGTGCAGCTAAGTGGTACACACCACTTTAAATCATCACCACCTACTTTGCTCTCGCTGTGGCGGAGCTGCTGAGTGGAGTTTCGTCCAGCGCCACTAATGATTCCTTATCTATTTCTGACTACAAACACAAAAAAACAGCTGATTTCACATTGATGTTTTGTAAACACACACTGACTGTATGGTATTCTGTATTTCACTACTTAAATCTAAAGCACAGGGAGAGAAACCCCCTTTCCCTTGCATTTGTATTGACAGTAAAAAAAAAATGCTGGTTTACATATTCAGGCTCTACAAGATCAGCAGCTTTAAACTCTTTTGTTTAAAGCTGCTGTATTGTTATACTAGCTCGGGTTAAAATTATTATGTCTAATGTGATAGAAGTCTTTCAGTAGGTTTATGACATGAGGTGACATAATAATAAAAATTAAATTACAAGTTACACTACAAGTATTTCGCGGTATCATAAGACCAGAGGATTGCATGTGTCACTCTCCAATCCATGTGGGAAGATCAGTATCCACAGGATCAATGTCCACTACTTTTAGCCCTGCCGGGCTGTGTGAGATAGCATTGCCTCTGTGGAGCTACTGTACGTGCACAATGGCAACAGTTAAAAGTGTATAGGTGACTGTTTCCATCTAGTGGACAACAGCGCACATTACACCCTCAGTGATGGTAATGGAAATCGGTGAAAGGTTATATATTTGACACTTCTGAGTGCCACACGGCCAGATCAACCACAGGTAACGGACTGTAGCCAGTAGCTTGGTGAAATTCACAAGTAAATGTGAAAGGAGATGAGCAGATCGTTGAATCAGACTAAAATGCTCTGGTATCTCAGAAATCTCATTTCAGGAGTCTCTAGTCTTTATTGGCTTCCTGACATGACTGCATTGTGTTTCCTTGATATTTGTCTGTCTTGTAGCTTGCTAGCTCAGCGACAGAATGACCAACTGGTGTTGTGTTGTTAATAAAGTTAAGACAACAATAACAAAAAAGGTGGGACTGTGGGTCCAGGTGGACTGTGCAGGGGGCATTTCTGAAGGACTGGTTGTGACATCAAAAATCTACTCCTGACAGCTTGTTTTTTAAGGCACAGCTCCTGAATATGGGTTGTGTGTATTTCTCTGTGGACTGAGTGATTTCATATTGTCACAGTCTTTATACGGAACAGGGCTGCTTAATAATAATAAAGACATGGAAATCTCACTTTCTATAAAATGGGACCTTTAAGTGCAAGATTTTTTTCTTCACTTAAATGTCACACTTTATTATTATCGCTGTCTCCTATCTCACTCTTATTACTTATCTCTCATAATCTTTGATTAGATGTCTCAATCCCCAGAACTGCAAAGTACCACTGATTGTAGCTAACTAAATGTAGTTTATGAAACAGTTTCCTTTTTTAAACTTCTGCGCTGCAGAAAATGAAAACATTTTTGTCAAATGCTGGCAGAGCCACAATAATACTAATCTGGAAATTTTAAGCATTTTAGGAAAACAAAATAAGTTAAAAACAAGTAAACAGTAGGTTCCCTTGAAAAAAGACATTCGTTTGCTGACTTTTTTTCTTGTGGAAAAGTAGTTGGTCGTTAACGTGTTAAACTTCTTAAGTTTTCATATTTTCTACATACAACATGCTTCATTTACATAAATTACACACAAAAAGTCTCCAAACAGAATGCTGAAAGAATAAAAGTATTTAATTTGTTTTTGGAAGCTTTGAAAATTAAAAGTATATGATAAAACCACAGTATACTGGAACCTCTGCATTCATTGTGCAGTCTCTCTCCCACTTACTTATCTGACAGCTGTTGCTGTGAAGAATCATTTCAACCCCAGTTTGAAGCTGAAACCGTCAACTTCAAAGTTTGACAGTTGGTCCAATGGAAAGGATAAAGAGTCATAAACTGTGTTCACTAACACTCAATCACACACATACACACAGAGTCCACACTCATGCCCTTGTCTGTCAGGTGAAATGACTCTCCTCCTCTCCTTTGTGGCTCCCTGCTAGGCTCTTGACCTATGGCTGAAGGAGTCCCAGCCACTTTGCAGTGACAGTCCAAACGGATTGACTCGTGCGAACGACCTTGTCCATCCCCTCTGGACATCTGTACACTCACTCAGCGTGGACAATCAATCCAGCTTTTTAAGTGCATGCCGTGCCGTCGGTCACCATGAGAGGGAGCTGAGATACTCTTTAATCTCCTGGAACAAAGTAAGGCTTGCTCTTTCTATTCTTCGCTTCACTATTTGTCTGACCTTGTCCTTTTTCTTTTTCTTTTGCCTTCTTGTCTTCCTCTCGCTCCTCTCAGTCATTCTCACTTTCCCTGTAGTTTTATACGAGTGTGTGTCTTTTGCATGCTTGCCTCCTTGTGTGTGTGTGTGTGTGTGTGTGTGTATGCGTGTATGTGTGCGTGTCGCTGTTAACTGTGTCTACTGTATGTGTGTCTGCATGTGCCTGTTCCGCTCTCTGTTGTGGAACAAATTACACAGCGGCTGGGGAGCCAAATGACTAATCAGTGGTACACAGATTAAAATCCAATTGCTGCAATTTGAAGCCACACAGGAGTAGTATGGGAAATTAACTACTACAGTGTCTGTGCCGCTGTCTACACCAGGCATACCTGTTAGATGTTGATCATTTAATTAGTGCAGCCCATAGAAACTGTAGATCAAAGTTTTTAAAATTATACACTTTGCTTTGAAACCTGGAAAAAGACCAGATGAGGGATTTTGAAAGTACAACAAAGCTGACAAATGACACTTCAAATTTTGATACCCAAATTAAAAAGAAGCTCCTTGTGCAGTGCTCAATGCATCTCAAGAATTAAATTGCAGATTGTCTGAGATGTAATCTGCCCATGAAAGACAATAATAATGGCGAACAAAGTTAGAGCAAGCCACAGTCGGTGGTTAATTTGTTCATATTCACCAGGAGGAACGTAAGAAAGATAAAGTGTTGTGCTTACGATGGGGCCGGGAGGATGGGATGTTGTCTGCAGTCACTCATTCGCCATCACTGTATCATCCCCCTGCCCATAATAACCACTTATCAACCACAGGCTAAAGTGGCCATTGCCAGGGCTTACCATCTCCGACTTAGAAATGGATTGCTAAGCGCTGCGTGTTTATTTTAAACTGCAGCCCAGCCGACAATTCATTTCTCCTTGCACAAAAACATTTTCAGGGGGGAGAATGAGTGATGTGAATAATGAGCAACCCCCGGCCAAGCCCGCTCAGCCCTGTAGGTGAAACCCTGTCAATTGACTCCCCTTCTTATTATATTATCCTTTTTTTCTTTTTTTTTTTTCCTGGATGTACAGAAGTGCAATATGCGCTTGAGCAGGGCTGAGACACAACATGAACGCTTGCCTGGAATACTCTCAATGGCAAAAAATAATCTCATTTTGTCTGGGAGTGTAAAAATCCTGTTTGCATGGCTGTGGCGTGCGTCTTTGTGCCTGAGTGTCTCATGGCAGGCAGGAGACATGTGTGCAGGCTGTCGCTGAGACCAGAACAATCACGCTGAAACACTTCATTGGGAATGAATTGAAACATGCCACGTTTACCTTTTTCATAGACATGACATATTTTAGTTTTGGATCATGCACACAAAGGACGGCCTTGTTTTTTTAGATTTCTAAACAGCGTGGAAAATGTCCCAGATGCCAAAATTGCGCTTTTAAAACACTTTATTAACCTGCAATGGTTTGATGAAACACACCTGCTCTCTTTCAGCAGTGTCCTGCATATCCTTATTAAGTAGCAGAGCCGAACTCACCTGGGAGCTGTTACAGCCCCCGTGGACACTGAGCCACTCAGCTGCAGCCGTTCTTAGCGCAGATGCTTTGTTCACGGGTTCAGTGTGGTAACTGCTGAGGGAGGAGAGAATGAGTTTGGTGATTTATTCCAACCAGTTGAAACCTCCACTTTATCTTCATGAGCCCACTTCTCTAAAGTTTGGACTGCCGTAATGCAGCTCAACAAGTTTTCTAGCACTGATCCAGGACCGTCATGTTAAACTCTGCAGTTTGTGTCACTCATTGGCTCGTCGATGTTGTTACCGGAAAAAACTTCGGACATACACACTCACCAGATGGTAGGCAATCTTCTTAGCAACTTCCACAGCAAGACTGCAACTTTTTGGAAAATGTATTTGCTGCTTTCTTTTTGCCAAGAATTA
>NW_019525453.1:4596359-4623859 GCF_002814215.2 Seriola lalandi dorsalis | reverse complement strand
AGTGAAACTAACGCCCACGGGTATTTCCAGATAGAAACCCCTGCCGGTGGAGTGGCGTGTGTGTTGGTAGTGGTGGTGATGGTGGGCAATGTGATGAGAATTGGACCGCTCTCCTGGCGTGGGTAGCATTCATATTTTCGCCGCCATGAGTGCCCGCGGTGCAGTGCCGGGCTGGCTGGCAGGCTTGGGGAAAAGGACCCATCTGTTGTATGAGATTATTTCAAACCAGGAACAGCACAGGATGTCACCTGTTTGGAGAGACTCAGGGGAGGTGGGATTATTAGGAGGAGGGTATATATCTGTGTGTGTGTGTGTGTGTGTGTGTGTGTGTGTGTGTGTGTGTGTGTGTGTGTGTGGGTGTGTGGAGGTGAATTTCTCAAGACAACATGTGTTCTCTCATCCTATCTAGTCACAGTTTTATTCGTGCGTGTGTGTTAAATGTGATTGTGTGTTTGACTGTGTGTCCGTCAACCTGTAACTGTGTCAGCATAAAGAGACTCTCTGAAGGGGAGGAGGAAGCAGCCTCCTTTAATTTGAATTATATCAACTTCCATATATTTTTACTGCAGTTCTTTCATATATTATCTTCAATAATCTGGATTTTTTCTATTTTTAAACCATAGGCTATATCCAATTCTTCGCAGCTGCAACAACTCAACTACCCCAGCAGATCATTAAACTTTCATTTTATCTAACGTATGTAGGAAATGAATGAAATTCTACTGGGTACCACAAGCAAGTACCTGCAGTAAGTGAATAGTGTCAGCTTTCCACAACTTTACAGTCGGTTGTCCTTGAATATGACACTCTGGGTTCCTGGACAGACAGTGGCTTTACATTACATCCCTTGTCTAATTCACATTATACTCAAAATACAGCCCAGTTTGAAATAAATAAATAATTGATACAACATTAAAGTGAAAAGACTCAGCTTTCACTTGATTAAGTTTAGCTCAATGTAGAAAACTGTGTGTTACGAGGGCTATATCTCCCACACAGAGTTCAAAGTTTATCCTTTGCAGTCAATGACTGCCTGAAGTCTTTGACCCATAGACATCAGCAGATGTTTTGTATGTTCCCTCGTGACGCTCTCCCAGAGCTTCACTCAGGTCTCTCTGCTTTCAATCTGGTCTTCAGCAGATGGAGTGCAGCTCAGTCGGACTGAGATCAGGGGAGTGACTCAACCACTCCAACCACTCGAGCATATTCCACCTCTTCTCCTTGAAAAGCTCTTGATTGTTTTGGCTGAGTGTTCAGGATCGTTGTCCTGCTGAATGATGAAATGCTGTCCAATGAGTTTTGATTAATTTGGCAGAATCTGAGCACAGGACGCTCCTGTAGACCCCCGCATTAAACCTGTTGTCTCCATCAGCAGCGAAATCATCAAGAAATCCCAGTGTGAACCGCAGCCTGGCCTCTCTGTTTTTGAGGCTCACTAGGAGTTTGCATCTTGTGGTGAATCTTCTGAGATTCTGGTCAAGAAGTCTCCTCTTGATCATTGATAAGGAAACGGCGACATCATGGAGAGCATTCTTGACTCACTGTGCAGTCATACACCATGCAAATGATTATCCACTCATCCACACATGCAGACTTGTACTCTTGCCTCTGCCAGGTCATTTGCCATTTTCTAGCTTTTCTGTGTGAAACTGCTTTTTTAAAAAAAAAAAACACCTCTTTACTCCTCATAGTGACTGTTTCTGAGCAACATGTGAGCTCCTTTGTGCATGAACTAACACTGAAACGACAAACAGCTGCTCAAGACACCTTTAGTTGCCAAGTATCCAATTACTTTTGTGGACTGTTTGTTCAAGCTGAGGCTTAGCACTTTAATGTCATATCCATTATTGTATTTCAAATTGAATGTGATGAAGCACAGAGCCCGAAGAACAGAAAATGTCTAACTGTCCAAATACTCACAGTCTGGGTTGTATGCAGTGGTAGAAGTACTCAGATCTTTTACTTAAGTAAAAATAGTCTGTTGCAAGTAAATGTTTTACATTCAAAATTTTAATTACAGAAAAGTACTCAATCATCAGCATAAAAAATACTTACAGTACCAAAACTATCACTATTAGTTCTGCTCAGTTACATTCAACCAGAGAAAGTGTGGGACACTATACACAAAGTTATAGGAAACCAGAATATCAAAGGAAACCTGCGACACAGGCTATTCAGCTGTCAAACACATTTAAAATGCTTTAGTGGTTTCGATGTACCGAAGCCAAAGTATTGACAGTTGCTCAGTATGAAACTCATATCAACATCAGAAGCACACTTTGAACATCTTTACCACGTCTTGACTTGTAAGCAACTTTCAACAGAAGCTCTGGTTTGGGCACCTCCCCCTATGGGCCCCTGGCTCTGAGCCCAGTATGACCATGCAGTAACACACCCATGGGTTTAGATAATCCGACCTAACCTTAACCCTATCGCACAATCATCTTGGTGTGCTAAAAATTATCACAGCTGATAGAAACTGTAGCTAAAACTACGAAAAAGACCTCAAAATCTACAAGACTGAAGTTGTAATAAACTGGAGTTTTCTTTTAAATATTCTGTCTCTTTCTAGCCTAAATAAAAGGTAAAAAAGAGCAAAAGTGGCAGAGGAAGGCTCACACACTGCCACGTCACACCCTCAAAGTACCACTGAAGGAGTCAGACCTTCGGCCAAGGTTAGACTGATGCACCACCTGCATCCTAATGGCTGTAAAGCAGAATCCCTGCCTGCAGGTGATGAATGAGTGTCATGTCAGGAGGGAGTATGGGAGGAGGAGGTGAAGAGGAGGAAGAGGAGGAGGAAGATGAAATTTGGCTCTAGAGATGTTGCCCACAGGATACTTAGGCACAGACCTCAGGAAGCCCTAACCCCTTCACTCCACCATCTGTGGCTCAGAGGTGTGTGTAGGAATGCATGTAGTGTGTGCAGAAAAGGGAGATACTTTTTGTGGTTTTAGTAAGTGGTTGATAAATTGTTGCAAGTGTGTGTGCATACATACAAATGTGCAGTATGTGAAAAGCACCCCATGTATATATACTGTAAGAAATTACCTGTGTGTGTGTGTTTCTATTAACCTTCATACCTTTATACGTTCGTCTACATGTGTGATTATTTTTGTCTCATTAACTCCACCCTTTACACACAAGCACACATCCTTGTTTTACTATATTCTTAGGGACCTGTCATTGACACAATGCATTCCTCAGCCTCTGACTGTAAATTTAACCTTCACAACTGAAGGCCGAACCTTAACCCAAAACCAAGTCTTAATCTTCTAACAGCCATTTAAACTTGTGGGGTCGAGTATTTTGGTCCACACAAATCTGTCGGACCCCTCAAACATAGTGGGATCCCAATTTTTGGACCCAACGAATATAGTAAAACAAGCTCACACACACACACACACATACACGCGCACCACACTCATCACCTCTTGCACCTCCACCAAGCAGAACAGATGGGAGAACAGGAGAGAGGGTACCCACGTCCGCTCCTCCACCTCGTCCAAACTCAACCCATCGCAGCCCAGCCTGCCTCGACCCTGCCAGAGCCACCGTGACTCAGCCAAAACACACACACACACACACACACACACACACACACACACACACACACACACACACACACACACCTCTGCTGGAACCCACACATTCCAAAAATATCATGCCAAACTCATATGCACACAAACACAGTTAAATACACATTTATTCTCAAAGCCACAAATTCACATGCAAACACACACATCAAGTACTTTGGCTGTCTGACCGTCCAGAGTGACACCACTGAGCCAAATTATGATGAGGTAATCAAACTGCAGTTAGTGCTGAACTACATCACATCTATCTCCAAGTTATTAGGACTCCGCTAATAAAACGCTTTTGTGATTTACAGTAATTCTGAAGAGACGGTCAAAAATTCCTTCAAAAGTCTGTGGCATTTGAAGAATAGTGGCACATTTCATTGGTTAGCTGAGGCTCTCTTGAGTCAGTTGCTTTTAGACATAATCATTCGGAGACGTGCCTGAGAGCAAGTGGGCTGGGACCACAAATAGTAAACAACAAACATGTCTCCTGGTGACTTCTTGTTTGTGATGAAACCACTGAAATTAGTGTCTGTGACATGCGAAACTGTAGTGTGAGACTCTCGAGGAACATCTTTAATGGGAAAGGGGGTCATTTGATCAGCAGGGCTAGCAGTAGTGCTGTCAAGCTTATTCACTGGCACTTGCTTTTCAATGGTAAAAGTAATGTTAGCCTGTCATTCATGTGTAGCTCACCATGCACATCTTAGCGTCTCTTGCTAGCTTTGACTACCTGAGATAATGAGAACGCTAATTAAATACCAAGTGTTAATGCAAGGGCCTGTGATGTCATCCAGATAACGTATCCAGTTACAGATGGTTGCGTAAGGCGGGTCAGAATATCAGCAGACTCAATTACATATCGATCATCGCAACTTGCTTTCTAACAAGGTTGCCATAACAACGTGAAAGGTGATTGATATGTCAGTGTTTTACTGCTTTCTTCTGCTGCTCCCAAGTAAAACGATCAGCTACTGCAGGTTTAAATAACGGTCCTGAAGTATTTGCCAAAATGTAGTGAAGTTAATTGTAATGCAGAGAAGTAGCCCGTCAGTGTGTACCATGAGGGCGTGTTAATACTGATGCATCCATGGGCGCAATGTAGCATTTTATAGTTTGAGTCGGTCAAGACGGAGCTCCTTTTAGATTATATACAGTTTGGTGAGTTAATTAATAACAATGTATTGTGCGTTTTTGTCATTGTTTTGAATACAAAGTCATAATTTGCAAAGCAATTTATTACTAGCTGTCAAATAAGTAGTGCAGTGTTGGAGTAAAAAAAAACAAAAAACATATATGTGCCTCTGAAATAAACAAGCTGAAAATAGAGACATTCAGAATTACCCTAAAGAAAAATACCTCTGCTGGAGTAAAAAAGTGTCACTGTGAAGATTTTGACTTGTTATAGCAAGAAAATTACAGGTTATTTTTTATTTTTTTAATTAACATTAATGATGGCTCTGCTTCATGTTGGTGTTCCAATAAGTCACTGCCACTGAGGCGGTATGCACAGCACCAGGACCCTGAAACTGATGCAGCTATATGGAAACGCAGCCATTATTAATATTATAAATTACACCTCTGCTTGTCCTGTTGTGACGTAGCCTCATCTTCAGTCAAATACCACTCTGCGCCCCCAGAGTCAATGAGAAAAATAACAAACATCATGAAGTGAGTGAATCAACAAATACTACCAGATTCCACCTGCCTGGCTGTGAATAACCACCTGTGCCTCACCCCACTCTCCACAAGCATGCACAGCTTTACATAAGCACCGATGCTGCTCTGTAAAGACCAGATAATTCTCTCACTGTCTCTCCTGACAGAGAAAGAGATGGCATCAGCATGTCACAAAATCAATGGCAGTTTCATGAGGAAATCATCACTTGTTCTGTGCCTAAGCCCCCTTCGGCTGTTTTCCCGCCGCCATGACGAGAGAGAGAGTTAGAGGGACGGCTGGACGCAGATAGCAACGAATCGCAGTACCGGGTTAAAGCTTGGTTGTAATCGATACAGAGTTGGCAAAGGGCTGGGGCTAGGGATAAACAGTGAAGATTGCTCTGAGGGGCTAACATTGATGTGTGATTAAAGTCAGAGAATCCCCCTGCCGTCCGGAACTTGTGAGTGAGATCTCTGACGCCGGGGTAATTGGTCTTGGGAAAATCAATGGATTTGGCGAGTGAGCTAGTCGCATCTGTCGAGGCTGCTGGACGGCACAGAGTAGGCACTGACATTTTCACCTGAGGCTGAACTTGACATTTATGTTTGAATGGGCTTAGGGCCCGACTTGACCCAACTTCATGCAGTTGGCAAAAACGTTGTTGAGAAGTGCGACCAGGGCCGTAGCCTTCATTATAGACTGAGGTCACGTCAACACTTGGCCATGTTTCAGATGTTGTAGTTTGAGGTCACATCAAGTGAAATTTCAATTCATGTTGTAGTTCAAGGGTACAGTAGCTGATGTGATTTTCCTTGGCTGATTTTGAAAAATGCTAAGGCAAAGACAATTGACTCGTGTGTAAAGTCACAGTAGAGACATTTTGATCCACACGACAAACATTAAATTAACTGAACCCATCACCCAGCAACCACGGTTTCCATGTCAACTGAAAATGACCTTGGTGGGACAGATGCAACATTCACTACTGACTGGTTAAGGCAATATAAAACCCACTCCCGAGCGGGAAATGGTTAACAGGACACACTGAATAATAAAGCGAAAACGTAACAGCAGTTCGCTCTGAAAATATTTTTATTTAATTGTTTTCCATTAGTCAAAACCAACTGTGAAGAAATCCAATAAAAACCACCTTCTCCGAGGCTTTAAAAGATGTGTGTAAGTGGGAACAGACAATGAAATGTACGGTAAAGTGGATGTTTATAATTATTGTGCCTGGCTGGAACGGCTGTATTCCTTTGTGGCGTCTTAATAAAGAACCGATTTGTCATGGAAAATAAATTGTGACAAGTGAAATCAGGTTGGTAACTTGATTTCTGTAACCCACCCGTCATCTCCTGCTCTGTTCAACATGACAGCTTTCTGTAGCACAGGCCTTCACTTTCAAAAAGGTCATTGATGATGCAGGGGCACATCAGCATACATCTGATCCAGTGACAGCTGTGCCTGGGAGCCATCGCTCTCACAGTGCAGACCAATTAGAGAGGGTCTTGTATCAATCAGAAATCAAATAACATCTCATCAAAACGTCTGTCTGTTTTTGATTCCCCCCTCTCCCCCAAGAGAATTATCCCTCTCCCTAGATCCCTTCTTCATCACCCCGCACCTCTTTTGGCTTCTGCCTATATATATATTTTTTTTTTTTCAAACATCCACCCATCTTACCAGTACATACACTTAATAGCTATGCACATGCACTCACGTCGTCACACGCGCACACACCGCCCACGGCATTGAGGGACAGTGCAGGTAACCAACCCAATTAACACCTTAATGAGACGGGCCCCAGCCGCAGTCTGACTTACTCTACATGCACAACAGAACACACGGCTCTCATCTTCCTGGATACAGCACGAGGATTATGAGCATGGATCAGCTGATGGACTGCAGCTGGATTCTGTGGCTTAGGTTGTTTTAAAGTAAAATCACAGAGGTGAGCACAGTGATTGTAGTTTGACAGGTTTTATAGTATTAGAAAATATTCTGAATATTGTCGAGAAATACAGCTACAAGCAGTAGACTTTAATTAAAAACATATTTGTTAGATAATGTTAGTAACACAGTCAACAGCTGGTAATTTACACAGGTTTTTAAAAATGTTCTTTTTTTTTCAAGGTGTATGTAAATAATAAAAGTCATAATAATATCACTATTGGAAAAGCTTTAAGTGGCCATTTTGAGGAACTGCAATATTTGACACTTCTGTGTTGGCTTCCTTTTTCAGCTGTGGAAGTTGCTGCTTGGTTCTGGCAGACCATGAAACGAATGTCCACCTCTTTTTGTTCATGCAAACGGGCTGTTTGTGCAGTCTGTGTGTGTTCGGTCTAAACAGACAATTACAGCGAAGACATTAGCTGTGTCAAGCTAGCAACATATGCACCGACCATGTGACCACTGAACTGAAGCTCCTATCGCTCCAGTCTCTTTCCTTAAAGCTTAGCTATGAATGCAGATTTTTGATTGAAGATGGAACCTCAGTGTGTGCCACAACATATTAACTCATGTCAGTTTGCATCTATTGGCTGAGCATTCTTGGTTCTCTCACCTTAATGATGATGATGTATGAATTTCAACCAGATTATGCAAACTGCAAATATTTTTTACAAACACTACGTAGCCTCATTTGCATAAACAAACAAACAAAACTTTCAACGACTCCATTTTTTTCATTACTGGTCAATCCTGCATCACTTACCTCCCGCTTACTACCCATAATGCTTTGAGATGCAATTCACTTGCGTCTCATAGAAACTGATTAGGACCAAACCTTGCTTAGCAACGCAACGCCCTCAATGGGTCAAGTAGCCCACTCTCTGAAATTACGCCTCTTACGATATTTTATTTCTTTGCAACATATAAAACCATGTGTGTTTTTACAGATGTAGAGAATAAAATATTGCAATTGGTAGGGCTAATAACAAAATATAAACCAATCCCAGCTCTCATTTCCCTTACAAAGAAGTATTGTTTTAATTTCATGTTGTTCAATATACTAATAAAATGTGCATGACATGTAAGTACAGTAACTTTCACAGCTTTCATTTTCTCTCAGGACATGGCACCTGAATGCACACCTATTTTTACTCAGGTGGTCGCTGTGTATTATCGTAATAGAAGCCCTTAGTTAATCTGTATCAAGTTAAATCATATAAAGTTTCATTATGATGGGAGGAAAAAGAAAATTTCCTTTCTCTTTGTGCATTCATCTTGCAGAATATATTGACTGCAGTATTACTTTTTTGCAAACCACATATTAGCGGACAAACAAGACAAACAGCACTCTGAAGTACATGAGAAATTGTCAAGCACCTGGCAAATCACAGAAGTGTGTAATGGAGTGAGCTGCAATGAGCCTTGAAAATTTTCTCAAATATCACGCAAAGATTAAGTAAAGCAGTTTTGAGCAGAGTCACATACACTATAAAGCCTTGATTAAATTGGACTTTAGTTTATTTCATAAACCTTTCAGAGCCCATGTTGAGATCACATCATTAAATATAATGACAGCACTGTAATCACAGTAGTATCAGGTGTGGTGGTGATGGCAGAAGAAGTTGACAGAAGCAGAATAAAGAAGACAGCAGAAGAAGAATACTGGACTTAAAGTTTTAGATCGCATAGAAACTTGAAATCTCTTTCTTGTGATCAAAGAGACACGGTGACTCAATCCGAGCTTTAGTTTAGCCACTTGTTCTCTCCTCAGAGTTGGGATCCAAGTTTGCCTGGAATAATAATAGCACCTTGATGAGGCTCGGTGCCACACGCAGCAGCATTAGGGCAAGCAGTTTGATTCACAGCTCTGACAAAAATCCTCTTGTTTATGATCACACGACATCTGTTGACGGTGAATCACTCCCTGTAATCAGCGCTCTGCTGCCATTTGATCATTTTATCAGTCACAACTTTGTGTGACTGTTTGTGTGTGTGTGTGTGTGTATGTTAAGGCTTTGTAACACCACACAATATGGGAGGTTCTATAGTAGAATATACCGCGTGCAGTTTATTTCGTCCGTTTCTGTGTTTGTATGGTGTGTGTGTTTAGGTGCTGGGATCATTTCCAGCATAGATTCAGTGTTAGATGAATAAAGCTATAATCAGGGCCCATGATGGTGGCAGTTTTCTCTCATCAAAGCTGATAAACATCAATGAGCTGTTCAAACATCCTCTGCTGCCATTAATTAGAATCTACCAAATACCAAAGACGATGATGTAGCAGCTCGAACAAATAAAGATGAAGTCTGACCCTGAAAATCGGAACCTGACTATTCTCCTGCCACTCCTAATTCCAAACACTAATTCAAAGAGGATTCGTAGGCATTTTTTCTAGGTCAAACATCACAACTTTGAAAAGCTCTTTTTCCCCCTCCTTCCTTTGCTACTGTTACTGTTTTTTTCTGATGTTGCTGCTTTGCAAAATAGCAAAAAAAAAAAAAAAAAAAAAGAAGAGGAGGCCGAACTGTAAAGGGTTACAAAGTAGAGCTAAACATACAATGCAAAAAGCTCACACAAGTTGGTTCTTAATCCCCAAAAAATGCTTATTACTCTGAGAGGAATTGCCTTTCATATGCCGATTTGTTTTTGTGCTTGCCCAGCTAGACGTCTTACCCTAAATCTTCTTCTGCACCCAGCTGAGGCGAGAGACAAAAACCAGAATGTCAAGTGAGGCTGTGGGACCGAATACAAGGGACCTTGATCCAGAGGGGATTAGCCATCAGCTTGCTGCAAGGATGTTGCAGGTCTCCAACTGCCATGTGTTGAGGTGGTAATCTGTGTTTTTGTTTATTTTTAATTTGGCGGCTAATGTTGGTGCTAAATGATCATCTCCGTGGTGTTTTTTTTTCGAGCTCTGCCCAGCGATCACTTCAGACCAATGTCAGAGCTCCTTTGACATAGCTGGACTGACAGCAGCTGCCAAAACCACAAGCAGAGGCTTCTCTACTGAGATGAGTAAAGACTCTATAAATAACAGGCTGAGATTTATGTACACGGACGTTTATGTCTACATTATGCAAATTCATCAAATATATTCTGTATGGCAGTGTAATAATGGTTAATATGGATGCAAACAAATGCCTGCAAGCACTGGCACCAGAAATGTCTAAAGTCAAATTGAAATCAAAATTAATTTTCTCCTGGAAATCAATATACAGTATATAATTTGTCCGACTTAATTGGTTAAAATTATACAAACACACACAAAAATGCTTTACTTTACTGAACATCGCAGCTGTATGAACGATGATGCGTTCACTTACTGATGTACGTTATAAAAGTGCATTCGAGCGATAATGCAATGATGATTCATTTAGAAAAAAGCGTGTGAACTGAAAAAAATCTTTGAACTGAAATAGCAAAATGATTCATCATTTCTACCTCTTTTACACGCAAGAACTATCGTCAGGGAAAGATTGTGGTCGTGGCAAATGATCTACGCTTTATGTTACTATGGGTCTGACTGTTTCCAACAAAAATATATATATTGACAGCAGCTTCTACAGCAGGCTCAACCCCTCTTCATCCTCTCACTCAACATTTGGCATGAAGACACTTTTCTTCATCTATGAAACAGTGTTTGATTTTTGTGTTAATACGCTTGGAGTAGCCACTACTATACTGGGGCAGGTACAGATTGTTTCTTTGTGTGCTTTGCCAGGGCGGCTTCTGATGCTATGTGCCCAGCTCTGCTATCTATTCTAAACAAACCACTGTTGCCGCTTCCAGAAAAACATCAAATTCATTAATGCCTCCGCACCCCAAGGGTTTCTCCCTGCAAACTCTGAAGAAACGGCAACCCGCTTATCAGTGCTTACAACGGCAAACATAAAAGAAAAAGTGAAAATGACTTGTATTCATATTAAAATGTCACATATTGTTGCTGGGATTCTTGGCGTTTATGCATGGCCAGGCTCACAGACACTACATTTACAGTAATACATGAGTGGAACTAAAGCACTACCCTGGGAACTCTGCAGTCGATCAGAATGATCCTCTGAGGTCTATGTTTAGACATGAGAAACCCCTGAGGCTGAGGAGGTTTGTTTTGTTCAACAGGGAACACAGTTAAACTACACCATGATGAAAGCGTGTCACACACACAGCATGGCACCCGCAGTGATAAAAGATCATAACTGACTATTCAGCTTCTGAAGAAAAGCAGCATGCTGACAACATTGGCAGTATAATACTATTTGAAAAACATAGAAATATGAGTGTTGACATTTCTTTTTAATGCGTCGCCTCTGCCAGGTATTATGGTGTATATTACAGCTAATGTATGAACTGAGTCTTTGGCAAACAACTTCTTTGATCAAGCCAAGTTCATTCTTGTGTAAGCACGAAAAAGTTTGCAATGGTACAAATGTTGTGGAGAAAAACACTCTTGGGGTAAATTTTCGGACACGTCACATAAACAGACAGAAAACAAAACAGACTTCACCACATAAAGCTCCACATTGAATAAGTCCTTCTGTTTCTGTTCTGTGTCACTGTTGTTTACTGGTTTGCTGAAGTCGTTCCAAAATGAGCTGGAACTACTACTTACTGTGAAGGAGGGTGTTCAACTGAAAGGAACGGCAAACCTCCACTACCACAAATAGTGCATTTTCTCTTTTAATGTTCACTAAACAGTTGGTAACATGTCATCTTTACAACAACTACTTGGATTTGTCCACCACAAGCAAAGTTAAAATCACCTCCGCCGTATCAGGATGGAGGCAAAAGAGTTAAATTCAGGTCTGCACACTCAAGTGGGATGAAAAGGTGAGCAGCTCTGAAATTAAGCCCCTGATTAAATGACACATTCTGTGGCACTGACATTAAACTACATAAAAAAATCTTGTTCAGGGATTTCTTTTTCTCTTTTTCTTTTTTTTCCTGGTAATTAAAGCTGCTGTGCGGTCTACACATTATCTAGCAATGACGCACATTAAGACACATCTAGATGTGTGGGCTCACGCAGAAAACAAGAGGTGTGGGTGTTTTGCATGTCGCACATCTGCGGGTAAACTAACGTAGCTGTCAGTGATCCTTGAGCCAGCTGACTTACTACTGCAGTGCACTCTTCTGTCTACTGCCCCAATATAGCATGTTCGCCAAACAAAGCTCGCTCACTTCAACATTTCGATTTTTCAAACAAGGTAATGTTCAAATGTATCTATAGACAAAACCCTCTTGAGATATTTGATCTGTGCTTGGGTAGGTGCAGGCTTTGAATTGGAACAGTACTTGTGCAGTGACTGATGACGTTGCACAAGTCTTCAAGAACACAAGCACAGCGAAGATCGATATAGACTCTGCCTACAGTTGGACGCTGGGTTGGAGGTGCAGCTTGTGGGATGCTATATGAATAGTAAGAGCAGTAGAGGCAAGTGACAGAAAAGCTTGAGTTGAGCAGTGTGCAACCACCTTCAAAAGGATCCGTTGGACACATAACACCGTCAGAAAAGATTGCTATGTGTGCAACTTGATGGACAGCATTTCCTTGTACATAAATCTTACTGCCTTTTTACAAGTAGACAGTCGGATGACGTCGCACAGTTGGTGTTGCTCCACTTGTTCCTGTTGCCTCCTCCATGCCATTATCTGATTGTATCGTTGTCACATGAACCCGAGCAGGGCTGACCTTGGCAGACACTGAGCACAAAGCTGAGGCCAAGCTACAACAGTGACAAAAAACAGTGAGACAAAATGTTTTTGGTAGACACGAACCGTTCGAAAACACTGATTGCAGTGTTCAAAACTTTACCTGGATCTTTCAGCCTGAGGCTGGATACCTCTTCAAAGCAGACAGCTCATCACGATGAGTGACAGGTGTTCAGGTGTGAACTTGACCAATTGAGTAGGAGGAGGCGGGTGGAGCTGACGGTACACTTTCTGCCTCACGGCATAAAGTTACAACTGGTAGCTGAGTGTTATTGTTAAAGTCCTATAAGGGCTCAGTAGATCAGTAGCAACGATCTCATTACACAATTGGCAGGATGGTAAAATCACTATTCCTCATAACTTTGTTGCTGTTGCTTTTTTATTTATTTATTTTATCTATTTATTAAAGCAACATGATACAACTATTTTACCTTAAAATGAAAGCTTCAAAATCAATTAACTGTGCACTGACTTGTAATAGGGAGAATGGCACCTCTTTCATTCCCACTCAGAGCCCTGAACGCCTGCTCTTGCACTATGTGACCTGGGTCACACACCACCAACTATTTGTCTTCAGCTTGCTATCAGAATAAGAGTGTGGTATTCTCAGTACGTACATCATAACAGAGGTAACTAGACTAGCTCCTAGCATCAATATTTTAAGTGCTGTGGGCTGAGATGATTTCAATCAGTCAGATTAGCTGACTTGACAATAGTGGACAGTGTGAACGCTGGTTTGTCCTGTGATGATGATTTTGTGTTTGCTGCCTGATTGACAGGCTCTGTGCTTCTAAGCGTACGCCGCTTCTAGTACACTTAACCGCTCAGACTCGTGGTCCAACAGACTTTAATGCTCCAGCGTCCTGTAATTACAACTTGTGGCTGCAGACTGCTGCAAAAGTTGCATAGTCTTGCTTTAAGGCAGAGTAAGGCACAGTACGGAAACAGTTCCAGCTTTGTAATGAGGTAAAAATTACAAAGCCTCTCTGACACCCATTCAGATGCCATGGGCTTTGTGGCTTTATGTGCCTATTTATGACCACTTCCTGGGTGAAGCTGAGAGGAGGGGTGGCAAGCGCAGGGTGCCACTGTGGCTCTATCACTCTATTAACAAAGGGAGGACACACAGCAGAGCAGCACATTCATCATCTAGCCAGCAGCCGGCCCTGTGGAAAAGACAATGCACATTCCTCTGAGCTCACATTTGCTTGTGGTGTGGCAGGTGTGTGTGTGTGTGTGTGTGTGTGTGTGTGTGTGTGTGTGTGTGTGTGTAGTTGATGGTGTTAGATCCCTATGTAGTTGAGGTAAGTGATGGCGACATCCCACAGATCCTCTCCAGACAGCTGGGAAAACTCTAATGAGCCTGTGAACCTGCTGAGAAGAAGTGTGTGTATGTGTCTGTAGATTCGCGAGGATTTGTGTGTTTGTGTGTGTGTGTCTGTGTTTGTGCATGTGTGCAGGTGTTTGTGTGTATTTACCTGGATGTGTACACAGTCATGTGCTTTCAAATCTGCAATTCTTCTCCCCATACTCAATATAAATACAGCACTTTCAGAGTGATACATCTCTCATGATTTGAAAATGCAGCTCTTCATATTCCCTTAATATAAGTACAAAATGAAATCAACTTTGTTTGAACCACAACATCAACTGTCTCCCTTGGTAACACAAAATCCTGCCTGCTTCCCGCCAAACCAGCCAAAAACAAACAAACAAAAAAAAAAAATAGTTGGTGATAAACAATAATCTGTGCAGCAGTTTAGCGTTAATACAGATTTACAGATTGAATTTGTGTGTGTGTGTGTGTGTGTGTGTGTGTGTGTATTTAGTTATGTGTCATTCATGACAGCCGCCCAGCAGGAGGGGAACACACACTCCATCTTGTGACCTTCGCGGGTGCTAACGTCGTTGCCATGGCAGCACGGCTTGATGCTTTCTGACAGGTCTGATTTGCCCTTGACAGAAAAACGGCTGCAGGCCTTGCATCTCCCCTTGTCCTTGTCTTACAGTATAGACACGGTCATATTTAGTCACACACACAAACACATACACACATATACATTCAGATATCCATATGCCCACACACATGCTCTCATGCAGTTAAATTACATTTTAACTCTATGAGCTCATGGCGAGCTTCCCGGCTGCGAGGCCCCCTGCTGGTGTGTTACAGCTCAAGACTAAAGTGAGACGAGGCCGTTTGAAGAACAGAGACTTTGCATGCTCACAGAGAGCGCAACACGCTCCATCCATCCTCCCTCCTTTTCTCTCTTCATTTGACTTCGCCTTGTGACTCTTTATCTTGGGCTGGTTCACAGGCTAAAGGTTCAATGAGGGCTGGATGGAATCACAGGATGGGGGTGCGTGACTTCACATCCCAGCCGCTAGTGTAGTGAGTCATGAGAAGATATTTCACTATATAATAGATGGAGGTGTAGTGAGATAACCTGATATATCTGATGATGGTGCAAGTACACACACATACAATAACATATATATACACACACACACACACACACACACACACACACAACTTCCACTATCCTCCCTGCTCTTAATCTCTGTCTGGGCTGCATGGGGACCCTGAGTGCACCTCCCTGACATTGACAAAGCGCTATGGGTGTTTTTGGCAGTCGTCCTCCACTCACCTCCCCCTCCGCTACCTGCTCACCACTTCATCAAAACCACGGGCACCAAAATGGCGAGGGATCCATCAACTTCCCACGCTGAGAGATGATGTCATCAGCGAGGGACATGTCCTGGGGGATTGTTGCTGATGGCTGACATGGATCAGAAACACATAGCAGGTAAGTAGCCTGCAGCACTGCAGAGGAAAACAAGAATAACACCACGGCAACTACACGTAGATGTAAAAGTATGGCTCATCCTTGTTAACTGGTGTTGTAATTGAATAACACAAACACACACACGCTCTACTTTGAAACATTGCAAGAGAACGAGAGTTATGAGCTATCACTTGTATTTATACGTTTTTTGAGTCAAAGTTTTAACATCCCAGGGAGGAAAATAAAAAGAAGTTTTATTTAAAAAAAAAAGATTTGTCACTTCTATAAAACACACAAAAAATATTTTTCCAAGAGTGTAACTTACTGTGGCCCCTAAGGACAAAATAAATAAAAATAGGAAAGCACAAACAACGCAAAACAAGTAAAAACACATTGAGGGAAATGTATTTCAAATACAGAAATGTTACATATACCAAAACATAAAGAAAACACCTGATACAACTCAGAGACAATACAAATAAAACAGAAAATACCAAAGAGGCACACAAAAGTGACAAATGCATGCTTGGATGACATTCAAAGTAAATATGTTTATTTGAAAATGGCAGGCAGCTGTTATGAAAAAATAAAATGCATGTATTGAGCAATGGATATTTACATTTTTCAGTTACCTGTTACCTGAAAAATGTAATCAATTATTCATCACTAATTACTCAACAGCAGAAATAATAAGTCACATTACTTCCGGCAATTTTGAAGCTGCCACACTCACATGTTGAATTTTCTTTATTTAACATACAGAGATAGAAAGTGAGAAATTGTGGTTCACGGCTCCAAGAGTATTTACTTACTGACCTTCAAAAGCTAGCTTAGGTCTGGTGACCGCATGCAGCATTACAGAAGTTTTACAGAAGGTTCACATGGAGGACAATAAAACCAAGTCATTCTTGAATGCAGTCTTAAAAGTTACTAATTGACTAGCTAAGTAGAAACCATGTAAAAAAAATAAGACAACTTAGTAGCTACATGAAGGCATATCCCTAGCCTTGTGTCAGCTAGCTTCGTTGCCACAGCTCATCTCTAGCTCCTAGCTAACACGTCCTTCCACTGAGCTCACACAGTGGAAATTGTTATCAACCCAAAGTGGACCTGCTGGTGTTTTACTGTAAAGTAATGTAGAATTTTAGGCTTACACTTCTCATTGCTGAAAAAAAAAAGTTACCAGCAACTCTGAAAAGTTGTGTGAAACATTAGCCACAATGCTACGATCACTTTTTTTTTTAGGGCAGACATTCTGCCTTGTTATAGCAGGAGAAGCACAGGTGCCACTGATAGCACTAACGAGGGCTCACTTCCATTGCTGGAGAAAAAACCATGTTGCTGAACCAGTGTGCACAGTCCCAGAGCCCTGTAACTGGTTCAGCTATCGTTAGTGTTATTAATTACACCTGTGCCTTTTCCTATTAAGCTAAGTGAAAATGTTCGCTTTGAAAAAGTTCTATTCTAGCGGTTCACATAAATAATGTTACTTGAACTTGAGCTTGTTTACCTCCAGCTGCTGCAGTTGGTCTTGTAAGTGTTTATGTGGAATTTTTTTTCTGTGTTGCATCACCTTTTTCTGTGCTTTCTGTGGCTTTTCTACCGTCCTGAAAAGCATATTTTTTGTGATTTTATGTTTTCAACATTTCTACATTTCCATTGTATTTCTGTTAATGCGTATCAGTTATTCATTCAAGTGATTACAGTGAACTTAAAGTCTTCATGTGAGATCAACAAGGCTTTTTTTGTCCACTTTGTCATCAGAGCGACAGGCGTTTCTGCTGGAAATGAGTGATTTGGACTTTTGTTTCTCCTTGACCAACACTCTGCACCCCCCCCCCCCCCCCAGCTGCTACAGCACGTCTCAGTGAGTATTTACCTTCTTGTGTGTGTGTCACAATCGTCGAGGCAGCCTGCCTGTAAAACAAATGACAAACAGTGGTCCCCCACAGGACTTTGACGTACATGATTAGTACATGACTGTGTTGTTGTGTAATCTCTCTCTATGGCTGCTGTAAATCCTATTTGAGGTAATGTACAACACTTTAAGGCTCTCTAAGTCCTTTTGCCTGACACTCATCCTGAATTTGCATTTTGCTCTTTTCTTCATTATTCCGGCTATATCTGGTTTTCTTTTGGTAGCTCTCAGTAGTGCAGGCGTCAGTGATAGGACCTTGTTCAATTAAAAAAAAATCCTAACTCATTAGGGCACAATAACAGAGAGTACATCCTCCTTTTTGGCATTGTCTTCTGGGTGGTATTGTGGTGTGTTTGTGGCACCATGTACCTGAGTGGCATACACCTGAGTGTGTCATTTTGCTTTCCCCTCGTTACAAGAATTTAGATTCCCCCTCCATTCTTCAGCCCCTTAATTGACATAATTACAGGATTACAGTGTAAAGCTGCTACTTTGTCACTCCTGGGCTGCAACCAGCGAGGTGACAGTGCCGAGGCGGGATCCACACACTGCCTCTCGGTTTGACACCAACATCCAGGAGGACAACAAAGATAAGGCAGCGAGAGGGAAAGCTCTCTTTCTGACAAGAGCAAATTAACCTGCTGTGCCCGACAGAGAGCTGCCGCTATCTCCTCCCTTTGTCCCATTCATACTCCTTCTTCACTCGTTTCCTCCTCTCCCATGGGCCTCCTTTTGAAATTTTGGTTTGTGTTTTTCTGTCTGTTTTGAATCATTGTAAAACAAAAGCTTAAGTGTTGTCATCAACTGTTGTAGTGCAATGCGAATCGAGTTTACACTGGTATTTGCTGCCTTCAGGAAATAGCCATATGCTCGCACTTTAAGTCTGACACGAACAAAAGCTTTCACCTTCTCCCACCTGCTCGCCTTTTAAATGTTACCAAACTAACTGTCAGGCAGATACATTACAAACTGTACAAACTCGACTCACCCCGGCTGATGCTGGTACAAGCTCTCGTACTTTCTTGCTGCTCTTGACGCTTCCTGTACATGCAGAACTGCACCCCATATGCCAGCTAGTGCCTGTTGCATTTTGACTTAAATATATCTATTGTCACCAGTAATTCAAAACACTCAATACATTTAGAAGTTCGCTTCTGGTATTTACAGAGGTAAAAAAACAAAAACAAACAAAAAAAAAAAACATCCCAGCATGAAACTGTGGACGTGCATCCAATTACCAAATTATCCCTTTCACTCTTGTCTTCTTTAAAAGATGCATTTAATTTCCCCACAAGATGACCACTAACTCTTTCACAGACTCTCTCCTTCTGCCGCCATCCCTATCTTTCTTCCTCTCTCAGTGCTCTCTCATTATTCGCGTAGCGGCATTGTAGCCTCAGGCGTCTCACCTGGTGTGGGTCGTTACTAATCATATCCTGGAGCTAAATTGACTAAAATGGCATCTTTATCAGGCCTTTGTTGTCCATAATACCTCTGCAGCACCCCAGGCATGGATTAAATCCTTACATATCTGAAGTCATCTGCTGCTACCATTGTGTATGTGTGTGTGTGTGTGTGTGTGTGTGTGTGTTTGGTCCTCTTCACCTCGGAGGAGCTCTGGCAAGAGGTTATACACAGCAGCAGGTTGGCAAAAGGCATTTACGGCCGCTCATACATACTTGTATGTGTTGTGTATAGGGTTTGCTCCGTGTGTGTGTGTGTGTGTGTGTGTGGGTTTGCTTGCCCATGTGCACAGGGAGGACCCACAGTCTCTTGTCTAATTAAGAACGGCAGCTTGGTTAATAGAAGTGCTTGTTGGTTTGTATGTTAACATTTGACCTCCTTTAACATTCTGTCTGAGCCACTAAAGACCTTTACTTTGCCCCCTGTGCTGAAGTTACAGGTAGACTCAATCTCTCCCAATGACCTCTACTGTCAGTACAGAGTCAGCCTGACTGACGTGTTGTTCATTTGTCTCTCCCTCCCTCCGCCTCCGCAACGTCCGCCCTCCCTTTGTTGTCATTCTCTATAGCCAAAGCTCTCACTCAGCTCCTTCTAATCACAAAGTTACACATCAGTTCAATGTGTGTCTGGCATACAGCATACTATGCAGTTTGCACAGCTACACGTAGCATTGTGCGTGCACATGTGTACACTCAGTGCACACACGTTAATTAGAGATTGATGAAACTCTACAGGTGACTATAGAAGCTGAACAAGGCCTGCGTGTGTTGGTACCTGTTGAAACAGGATGTTGGTGCTGGACAATGCACAGTGTCAAATGTATTTTCCCCCCTGCTCGCAGTGCGGCTGTAGTTTGGATTGTGGGCGTAAGCCTGCCATTGGGCGCCTATTTCAGGCGGTATACGCCAGACCAGCAATGTGCCATCCACAGTTGACAGCCCATTATCTGGGGGAAAACAATCTCTCATACCATGTAGACTCTTTAATTAAACCAGTTAATAAATTAAACACACAGAATACCAACATGTTCTTCTGTTGTTGCGACAACAAATTTAGGAACTTTTTGGTTTGAATACTCAGTCTACTCTGCTCTGTGAGTGACAGAGAGGTGGAGCTGCAGTTTGTTACCCTGAGAGACAAAATAAGAGAGATTATTTCACAAGTAAATATAGCTGAAATCACAACACAGTCTTTGTCTTTAATTTATGTGTTTGGTGATTTTGTGAGACATCGCGGTTATAAAATCAGCAGCTTGGAAATGGCTTGGAAGTTAACATGTCGTCTGAGGCCATGTTTCAGTCACTATTTCAAACTTGTTCCACTGTCTGACAACAGAAATGGAAAAACACATTGATGCGAGCAGCTTTATTGGAAATTTGGCTGTATTAAAATACTGTATATTTGAGCACAGAGAGAAGGAGAGTCGCAAACCAGGGATGAAACTGGCTGACACTAGGCAGAACACAAACAGGACACGACGTATCAGTTGTTTACAGTGGTTCCATGACAGATCTTAAATAAATCCACAATTTTGCACACTGACCATACGAGGTCCAGCCATATACTAGGCTTTGACCTAGTCTTACACTACTGTGGTGTAAATTTCAAATTTTTGCATGAGTTTTTCCAGGAACACAGTGGTCTCAATAATTGTGAAATGGAAGAAGTTTGAAACCACCAAGAATCTTCCTAGAGTTGGCCGTCCGACCAAACTGAGTCAAGGAGGTGACAGAGACTAAAATCCTGAAGAAGGTGGAGGTTGTTTTCTGATTGGCTCTCACAAACAACTGCAACAGTTCCTGGGGTTCAACAACCTCTATAGGTGTTTTATCAGGAACTGCAGCTCTGTAGCCGCCCCGCTCACTACTCTCATCCCAGTTCATAACCTATTCTCCTGGTCCGCACCTGCACAAGAGGCCTTTGACAGGCTCAAGGCGCTGTTCCCTTCTGCTTCTATTCTCTCTCTTCCAGACCCATCCAAGCAGTTCCTGCTGGAAGTTGACGCATCAGATAACCACAGGAAATCCTACTGTAGAACTGTATCAGTGGACCCATCACCAAGTTTGCTCATTTCATTCCGCTGCCCATGTTACCCATTGCTAGAGGCTGTGGAGATCATGCTACAACATGTTTTCCAGCTTCACAGGCTTTCCAGGGAATCGTCTCTGATTGGGGGCCTCAATTCAAATCCTGGTTCTGGAAGGAGTTTTGTAGTTTGTTCGGTGCCAAGGTCAGTAACTCTTCGGGATTTCACCCACAATCCAATGGCCAGACGGAGTGGAAAAACCAGGGGATGGAGACAGCATTGCGGTGCACCACGGCTCACTCATCTCGCCCTGGTCCAGGCAGCTTTTCTGGGTAGGGTATGCGTGCACAACACGCGCCCCAGTTTAGCCACGGGGTTATTTCCTTTCCAATGCGCATATGGTTTTTACGGTGGTTAAAACCATGGTTCCAACCCTAACCTACCTTGCTGCCGGTCCAGGGAAAGGCCAGTGTTCCCTTGGTTCATACATACATCTGGCAATTACGATGCATGTGGCTGCGAGCCAGGGCTACCCTCTTCTCGACTTCGGACTCAGCAGCAGACTGCCAACCATCAATGTTCAACAGTTCCATCCTATCTTCCAGGGCAAAGGGTGTGGAAGATAGATAGATAAATAAAGGGTAATTGGGTCTTTAAACCGTGGATTGGCCTCAATACGTCTAACTGGAGATGAAATTGGTGTCCCTACTGTTGGCAACACCACATCACTAAGCCTTGATGTCGATTTTCTGACCAAATTATCCTGAATTGTAATCCAAAATAATCAGGTTCCCTTGCCTTCTCAGACTAATGCGAAAATGAACAGGGGTATAAAGTGCCCTCTTCAAAATATGTCAGAGCCACTGACTGTTTGCCCAAGATTTTCGGCCTCAATACGGATTTCTCCCTAAAGATCTTTGGATTAATATGGATTTCTGTGTATCTAAAATATATTACAGTCTCTCATCTTTGGTCTGCTGCTGAATATTCCAGTGTCTGTCTGCAGTGATGAAACAGCTGCATGCATCAGGTTTATTTCTTAAGCACTGGAACACATATTGTACAATTTACTAAATTGTAAAAACAAATTGATGAGGAGCACATGAAGACATAATTAGTCATAAAAACAAACCATCGAAAATGCTCTGATTGTTTGAGAGTACTGTTGGCTCTATCATGTAACAAAAAAATGTTGGTTCGAGGCCACTGGCGACTTGGCAAAAACAGGTTCTGCAGTATCCTTTTTCTGTCATTGCTGGTTTCAGACCAGTTCTGGGAACACATTGTAAATGTTTTAAAAAAAAAAAAAAAAACTTGCCTCTTTGCATGAGACACATACAACACATATACTATACCATGCTCCAGAAGGGGGCCACAATCACCTTCACACAGCCTCTTTGGACTCCTTCAACATTTCCACAGTTTGTCAGCAAGAAATCTGCCTCTCCTAGAAACCTCATTCTGCCTCCTGACTCTCGCTGTAACACTCACTTTGTCGTTTGGATCACTCCCTCAGTTCTTTCTTTATTTTTCCTTCACTCTTTATTTTTCCCTCATTTCCCTGACTCCTTCATCCCACTTTCTCTCTTCATATTGACTCTACATAACAGTCCCAGATACCACGGCCTACCATTACCGATCTGAGTGAACCATTACGGTACGACCGTCTGCTTATTTGACCTACATCTTTAATTGACTGACAGCTGGGAACCCAAGCTGGAGTTTTATAGATATGTATGCGTGTTTGTGTTTTTTGTTTGTGTTTGTGTGTGTGTGTGTGTGTGTGTGTGTGTGTGTGTGTGTGTGATTGTGTTTGTCATGTGTTATATACATTTATCCCTCATTGGCAGCCAGGAATAGCTCTCATGACCTCGCTGCGCTCACGTGTGAAAGCTGCCATGACAAGTTAACATGATACTACATCATTTCAGTATACTCTACATGGGCATCTCAGCTCAGAGGTGTCACAGATGGTCACTATTTTGGGGTTGAATCATCCAGTTTGTTTGTTCTCATCTTTTTCTTTTTGTCTCATTTGATCTTGTTTCTAGCAGACTTTCAACCCTGTGCTAAACATTTATCATTATTCTTCCTTTCTCTCTCTCTCCCTCTCTGTGTCCTCTGTCTGTGCGAGTCATCCCAACAGAAGGACGGCAAAGGTTCAAAGAGACAGAGCGCGTTGGAGGTCAGAGCATATTGTGTCAACACTGACAAATTGTCATGTTTGATGATGAAAATGAAGTCAAACAAAAGCACGAGAGAGAGGACAAATAAGAAAAAAAAAAAAGACAGAAGGAATGAAAGAATTAAGAGACAAAGAGAGAGTGAGAGTTAGAAAGAGAGAGGGAGAGAGATAGTGAGTGACAGTCGGAGAAAGTGAGCCAAAGAGAAACAGGCAGATAGGCATTATCAGGATGCATGCAGGGACTTGTTTTCTGCCTGGACAGAGGCTGGCAGTGTTAGTGAGTCCATCCTGCTAGGAGAATGAAAGCATCTGTATCAGCCCACGGGCATCTGGTTGACATTGCAAAAAGCTGCGTGACCACTCGGGACCTGTCTTTACAGTGTTGGCCTCTTTTCCTTGTTGTTTTCAATGGTAGGAACATGTTTTTGCGCATTCCCAACAGTATGGGAAAGAGCATATTTTCAGTGTTCAGTATGCGAGGTGCTGAAAGTTGAAAACATTTTAGATATCCCAAAACCACACTGGTTAAAAACATGTTTACAGTGCTATAAATCGGCACAGTCTTCTGCTGGATGCAACTAGCCAAAAAGGCCTACAAGGCTACCATTATGTCGGGTCCTGAAGCCCTAAGAGCGTACTGAATTAACGAGTGGATGACCATATGATTGTTTTGATTTACACACTCAAATTGCAACCAGTTGGAACAGCTTCTTGTTTCTTCATTTCTTTTCTTCAGCTGGCCAGTTCAGCAGAAGAAAAAAAAATGCATGACATGTTGATGGATGGTGATAATAACAGGTTTGTATAGGGCACTGCGGCATTCAAATGATCTCCAGTAGCCTACATACTGTAGTGTGCCATATAAATATATGTCTCAGCTTTGCTTTGTCTGCATAGTTTCACAGCCACATGGTAGTAGATTCCAGTTGCACATGTGTAGTGCTGAACAATATTAGGCCTTGACCATAATGTATGTTATTCAGCTAAGGAGCTGGTTGCTTTGTATTTATTCATCTTGATTATTATTATTATTTTTTAGATATTAGGCTTTTTGCATGTTTATGAGCGACACAGTTTTACATGTGTCCCAGCTTTGTTTTGATCCAAGTCTTGTTATGTGGCGTTCACTTGCTTTGTCTTGAGATTAAACCCTAATCTTTATGAACAGATCAGACTGAATGTGGACAGTGTCACCGATAAACGCCATGGGAACTGAGAACTGAATCTTACTTAGCATTTCACATCTAGATGAAAAACAGATTCTGCAGAGTGGTTCCACATGAAGACATTATCATAACTCGTTCTTCCTGCTGCATAAATCAGTTGCCGTATCATTTGGATATTGACCTCTGATATTTTGGATATTTTTCTGCCTGTCCAGCAGATACAGTATTTGGGGCATTTCTATAGATCAACTTTGAAGCTTTAAATGTTGTAATCAGATACATTTTGTATTTCTTCGTTCTTTATGTTGCTGCTTTGAGATTAAAAACAAGAATCTGAAGTGTCCATTAGCATGGCCAGGATGCTTCCTCGGTCAGTTATGTTGCTATATATTACAATGACCCAGTTTCCTTTGGCAATGTTATTGATTATAACTGGAAATTGGGTTCAACTTTGACATTGCCTTTTGTTCCTTGAGGTATTTGTTATCTGATCGGTGTGATTTACATGTTTCTAGTCTAAGAAACTGTAATTCATTGCAGTTAGTGAGTTCTTCACAATTCAATTACTATATTCTTTTCACATGTGATGCATTTCTTTCCGAGCCCGGATCTTGGCTGTACAAGTAAGGAAATCTTTGCATGCAGGGAGTGCTGGTGATGAAGGCCATTGGAAAAGGGATAAGTGATTCAGCAGGCAGATCAATAGAGAAAGATCCATGCCTCCCAGCCGGCTCAATCAGACCCCCTGGGGGGGTGAGAGAAACATTAGGAGACGGAAAGATGGACAGAGGGTGTGTGTGTGTGTGTGTTAGAGAGAGAGAGCGAGAGACAGAGAAAGAGAGAGAGAGAGAGAAAGTGTATGCTTTCATTTAAGACCTGATTAGGCCAGCAGAGAGAGAGAGCGAAAGAGAGAAAATGTGGATCTTTTGTCTTGGTGCTTTGGCATTTCATTCTCAACCGCCATGCCAATAAACCACATTGTGCTGAAATGAATTATAATAAATTGAACTGAACTGAAAAGCATTGAGAAATAGAGACAAAGTGCATTGGGATGAGGGCTTTTTTCATGATTTGAAAAGACGCACAACACAAAATAAAGATGTTTGACAAAGAAATGACACCGTGCCCTTGAACTCAAACAGCAGCTTGCGCTCAGGTTCATTAAAGCCTGTTCTCAATACTCAGATTACTCCATTTCCTCCCTGAGTCACTTTCGTACTCTTAACCATTTGATGTGTGATTGATTCGAATAGAAGCCGATGCACCGCCGGTTAGGATGCCTCATCACACCGCTGCACTGATGTTAACATCTCTGACTGCCGGTGTGGATTTCAGCGTTGACCTCTGCTGAGACGTGTAAGTCAACCCCACAGCACCCCATTGTCCTTGTATGACCGTCACACTAATGCCCCCAAGACAGTTCAGTTAAGATCTGACAAGCGAGCGCACACCGCTGCCCACCTCCTATCCGCCAGCACTCACTCTGAGATGTTTTCCTTACTTGAATAATGTATCAGTTTCTACAGAAATGGCAATGTTTGCATTTCTCTCTCCCTCGCTCCCTCTTCCTCTCTTTCTGGATGGTTCTCCCTTTTCAGTCTGAAAATAGAGTGCAGAAGAAGGCTGTTGCTATGGTGATACATCCACTGGCGTTGCCCGGGACATTTTTAGCCACGCGATGCGCGGGGGGATTTAGCTCGCCTGTAACTTTCTGTAATTTCCATTCTAATTATATCACTCCTGCCAGCGCTGTGTGCCACCGCATGGGGTAAAACAGCAGAGCACGGCTGGGTGAGGATCCTAGTCACTGCTCTCTCCGCTGCCCTCACACCACATTATGCCGTGCTATTGTATAATATCACCATTCAAAGACAGAGAAAAGACGGGGACAAGGAGAGGGAGAGTGAATTTGTGCATGCATGCTCGTTGCACCGGTATGTGAATGAAACGCGGAGACACAGGGAGAGAACTGACAGAGCAAACACAGTAATGCTGATGCTGTACTGTACATGACATAAACAGTAGTTTTACAACATGATATAAGACTCTGTTACCACTCAGTGAACAAATCAAATGAGAGACAAGCTGAGATTAGTTGGGAGTTCTGTTGGTGCTCGCTGGACTTAGTGTTGAGGACCAGCAGGGGGTCTCAGCTATCAAGACTATCAGCTGTGCGAAAAAATATCCCACCTTTCTAACAGATGATGCTGATGAGGGTAAATTAGAGGCAATTTTTTTCACATTTTCACCACATTGACGTACGATATAAACTAAACCAGTATTTTTAACCTCTGTGACGTCTTTATACTTGTGTACGAAATATAAGAAAAAACAGTTTTTAAAAAGGAAATGAATAACTGATAGTTATGATGTGCAAAATTGTTTTAAGAGTAACACAGTGTAAACATACTGTACTTAAAGACATACACTTTACATTTTAAGTGTAACAGTGCAAACATATTTTAAAGAGGCAAAATATTGTGCACTGTAAAAACAGGACAATAAAGATGACTGTCAGATGACTACCTATGACTGGCTGTTGCACTGCCTGCCAGTGATGTTAGAGACAGAATGTAAAAAGGTTTTTGTCATCTCTCAGTCTTCCTATCATCACTCATTTTGTGTTTTTACCTCAGTGATCACACGGTGCAGGCGTCAACTGCATGAACATAATAAAACACCAATTCTAATATGGGGTTCTATGGGTAAATATCACTGTATATTTAATTAAAAATAATAATAATCATAATAATAACTGAGAAAATGGTTCGAAAATTGTACAAATTTCACCAGTAATTTTATTTTTCAACCATGCAGGTATGTGATAATCGGTGCATGGCTCATGTGAAACAGAAAGTATCAAACACTGTAGTTGATATCAGAGAAAGATATCTCAATGATAAAACATATGTATGTATGGTATGAAACTCTGTAATGTGAGTAATCATTCAGTCAGAGGTGTCACAAGCTTTTAAGTGTCAGTGTGCTTCCAACAAAGTGCTTGTCAGATTAGCAAACAACTTTAGGGGAAACCCCCCTCCCCCCTCCCCCCTCC
>NW_019525453.1:4593914-4596339 GCF_002814215.2 Seriola lalandi dorsalis | reverse complement strand
CCCCCCTCCCCCTGTACTCTTCCCACATCAAAATTAGGATGGCTCCAGTTTCTGTTTGTTTCTAAGTAGTTCTTTTCAAGTACACCTCAGCTTTAACCCTGCTAAAACCCAGCAGAGCAGTCCACATCTTTTCATGTTTGTCATTATCCATCCAACTCCCGATTTTTCCCACTGCCTTCAAACACCACTTGAAACACTCATGAGTGTTCAAAACTTTAAACACTTAAACAGCATCTTTTAAATTTATCTCATATGGTTTACTGAATGTTGTATTTGTCTTTCCTATTGTTTCCTCGCTCCCTGAGATGGAAATGAAGAGGTTCTTTGCGGCTGACAGAGTGTAAGTAAAGGCTTCATGGACCACAACTTTAAAATAATACCAAAAAAAGTACTTTTTTAAGCCACTCCCTAGGTACTTGGACAGCAGCATCAACCAACTGTGTTAAAAAGAGTTTTGTTCCAAGATGAGATGCTGTGCCCACCATTTGGAAATAAGAAGAGACACCTACCTTAAAAACATTTAAAGAATAGTGTGAAGGAATTTTTCCTTCTTCAAGTCTTTAGGTATTAGACAGAGTTTCCACAGGTCACTTAGAAGTAAGCCCTAAAAGCAAGACTTCATTGTCCATCTCTAAGATAACTCTAAAGACACTGATAGAGTCCAGCTTGACCAGTCCCTAATCACAGTTGCCATAGCAACCAAGGTCGTAGCACAGGCCCTACTCATAGGAGATATGATAAACCGAGCCTCCGTTTGGGGGAGTAAAAAGTCATAATACTGGTGGCCTTCAGGGTCACATGGCACACAGTCTTCCTTTGGGGAGGATGTAGAGTAGGTATATGGTGAACTATAAACGTGGTTCACACATGTAGGGATAGGTGCTACAGTCCCATGAAGAATATCTTTATTGGAACATGTAGTAAGTTTTGTATGAGCTTCATATGGGTTAAGATGCGCCCTGCAGGGAAGATGACCTTCAGATTACTGTGGCATTACAACTTGTATTGCTCATCGCTCTTCTCCTCGATGCACGAAACCTGAAACCTGAAACATGAAACATGTAACTTCTTCCATCATCATTTAACTGGTTCACAAGATTTCCATGAACAGGATCCCAAGAAAACCACTTTAACTTGGCTTTCCATGTCTGTGTTTGATGGGATCATGAAGAAATTGGGTCTCCAGTCGGCCTGTGAACATCTCAGGCCTGAAGGTCAGGGTTCAGTGTCTGTGGTATCTGATGAATCCCTCAGGATGTATGTGCATTACAAACGTCCCAGTGGATGTTCAATCAAAATTGATAAGTTTGAAGTACGTCGAAAAGAGAGAGAGGTCAAGTGAGCTAAAATGTGGTCTGTATTTCTGATTATATCCAGACTAAGTATGAATTAAGTGTGTTAAATTAAATCTCAAAGTCAGTGGCTGGTCAGTAGATATCAGATAAAAGATTGTGGTCTGTGTTTTTAACCCCCACTGCTCCACCAAGGGTGTTTTTTTTCTAGGTCAACTTCAGGTTGAGCCTGAAACAGAGAAGACCCAGTGAGCTCACACCAGTGGGGAGACGTTCTGAGAAAGAATAAGAGTTTAGGAAACCCTTTTATTGGTTGAGAAAATATGCAGGTTTATAGAGAGATGAGTAGTACACACAGTAACGCAGCCTCGGGCCTTTGCAGCTGTGGACACCACATGCTTTATTGACTCGTGTCCCCTGTCACTTTTGTCTCTCATATCTGTCCAGGTGTCATCATCCCTCTGAGCAGCACAGTGATAAAGACTTGGTGGTGGGGCAGCGCGGGGAAGTATTTACCAAAGTGAAGGATTATTCAAAAAATTGTTGCCTTTAAATAATTCATGGACATCAAAGGCCTTCCTCATTGAACCTCATGAATAAACCAAAGCCTCGGTCAAGCTCAGTGTTCCACAGCACAAGTTCACAACAGAGAAACCTGGGGAAAATATTTAAAGTTATTAAAATAAAACAGAAGTAGACAGAGGGAGGAGAGTAAGAGGAGCACAGTAAATAGGACAGCTCAGATCTCAGCCGTTCTTACTGAAGTAGACAGATCAAGTTGTTGAAACTCTTTAAGAGTCAAAAAAAGTTAAATGAAGCATGTTTAGATGTTTAAATGTCGACAATATAACCTGCAGCATAAATAGAAATGTGATGTCATAGACGGAGGACGCTAGAGAAAGAGAGCATCTGCATTACTGAGTCAGCTTTCTAAACTGAAGCGTATGTAAGGGAATGAAGGGCCTGACTGATGTAGCTGTTCCCTTGTTGACCATGACATCTTGTATTTCCTGGTGTCATTTTACGCTCCATTAGGGCTGCTGATGTTCATTAAAGATGACTGCCCTTCAGCAGATGTGGCACCGCAAACTAATTACAACTTTTACCAGCCAACACCCCCCCCACACACACAC
>NW_019525453.1:4590581-4593894 GCF_002814215.2 Seriola lalandi dorsalis | reverse complement strand
CACCCCCACCCCCCACCCCAACCCTTGTCCTCTGTCATGTTGCCTCAAAAGAAAAAAAAACAAAAAGTGGCCCAGGATATCATCTGGGATTATGTCGCTCGGGTGTTTGGAAGTTTAGAAAAGAGTCGAAACACCTGAGCTCCAGTAAAAAAAAGTGAGTTCAACAAGTGTCAAGTGTCAAGTGCAGGAAACACTTCACTTGAGCAACGACCCTCAGTCCTGCTGCATCTGTTCTTCCAGTATATTATAGTACAGGCAGAATGTCCTCTTTTTAATTATTCATTATTAATTGCATCAAAGTTATAGGTTTGCAGAGACGCTTTCCTGCCATGGCTAGTCCATTATCTAATTTCCTGTATTCTCAATCAATTCCAGTCCCTCTCATGGATACTAATTTACCCACTTGGGATGAAAAACAATTATTGGAAGGTAAAATACTTCTTATTCTTATTCTTCCTGTAAACTGTTCAATGTTTTTATGGTTTTAGGGGATATTTTATGCTTTTATTTGACAGTTGAAAGTAGCGACAGGAAATGAAGGGAAGCGCTTGGGAATCACATGCAGTAAAAGCTGGACACAAATGGGTCGGTGTAGTTTGGGTTTTGTTTGTCATCTTGTGTGCTCAGGTTCGTTTTATTCTCAAGAGGAATGCAAACATGGCTAATGTCTCACCACTCCAGAAATGATGATGATTATGTGATTAATGGCCCAATTTTTTTAAGAAATGAAGTGTATTGAGTAACTTAAGAGTAAACAGCCATGACCTTGTGAGGCTGTACTTAAACATGGCAGTGTGTTTGAGCTAAATGCTAACACCAGTGTGCTAATAAGGTCACAATGACAATTCTAACATGCTGATGATTAGCAGGTATAATATTTACCATGTTTACCATCTTTAGTTTGCCAGTTTGCCAATTAGCACTTAACAAAAAAGTACAGCTGGAACTGATGGGAGTGTAGTTTTGCAGGTGTTTGGTCATAAACCATGCTGAATAGATAACATTTGAATCACAAACTTCACGGAGTCACTAGAGTCCAGATCACCAAAATCAATAGACTCTGTGGACTTTGAACGTCTGAAACAAACTTTACAGCATGAAATAGTTGATGAGTTATCTCAGTCTGTATCAAAGTGATGACAAAAGACGGACAAAACCGATCAGTCACTGGGAAATGGACAGGTCAACAGAGCTTCATCATTCTGTTGTTGTAAACCAAATTTTATCTGCGTCCAAACGTCTGTCTTTGGAAACTTTTCAGATTCTTTTCAGATGCACACATGCTGCATCACTTCTGGCACTAATGATATGCTGTAACCACACTCTACATGCCATTTCTTACAGAAAGGGAACAACTTTCCTCTGCGGGTCAGCATTGCATGAATCCTCCTCCCTCCGTCTCTCTTGCTCCCTGTTGTTAGCCCTGTACACATTTGCTGTCGTGTGTCTGACCCACTTTTTCCAGCCAGTACAAAAGATGGTTAACATGTGTCAGCTTGTGCAAACAAGTTCCCTGTACCTTTAAATACTCCTCTATTCATTTCCAGGATGAATAACCTTTTTTTTTTGAGCTTGCTGGTTTTTGCTTTTTGGTAAAGTCTGACTTTAAATTGGCCTATGACAAATACACAATAGTCATTGAATTAGTCAGCCTACTTCTGCTTAGTTATCACTTATATTGGTGTTTTATGTCACCATTTTCTGCTTCAGGATGAGGCTAACACAGATTGTATTCTTGGATTTTGTTTATTTGTGGGTTTTGGCAAAGGGTCTTGGGTCTTTCTGTGTGAGTTAACATTAGCAGTGCTAAACACCACTTGCCAAGTCTTATTATTAGTGGCACTAAAATTACTCATAGTGCAGCAGTTCAGTGGTGCCTCTTGCTTATTTTACCAGCAGAGAAAATATTTAGTAGTTTGAACCTTTGATCTAAATAGTCTCCACCATATATAGCAAGGTGGGTATAATTAACAACTATTTTCACCATGCTCCGGGGTGATCGGCCTCACTTGGCTTCAGGAAGTGTTAAACTGGATGTTATATATACAAATGTCCTTTGTAAGAGGCTGCACACACTAGCAAATATAGAACACTGCAGTATTTGGATTTAGCACAAGAGTGAAATCAATAGGATTCTGGACCCCCTACCCCCTCTCTCCCAGTCTTTCTGTGTGTGTCTTTCCCTCACACATGCTCTCTCCTCTTTCTCTCTCTCGCCATCTTCCTCAATGCCCCCCTCCCCACCCCCACCTCACCCTCCTGATTGGAAGCAAAGCAGGCAGGCTCAGTTCCATGGGAGGGCCTCTCCACAGCAGATAATGGTCCATTCCACTCATTTTGGCTTCCTTTTATTTGTTCACATCAACATCAAAGCCTGTCCGCTTCCTCCGTTGGGGAGCAGGGCTTTAAGTCTTTGACTGATCTGCCTCGTTCACTCATACCGCTGCCCTGGTGATGTCCATCCCTCAACGCATGTGCGGCAAACACACACACATACAAAGGCGTTTACACATACATTCATGGACTCAAACACAGGAGAGAAGGAGCTAAATTGACACACATAGTGCATATAGACAAAGCCACACATACAAAACCCTTATATGTGCTGTAACACATAAGAATGCATTAGTTTCTTCTCTGCATTAATTAATTAAATAAATAATTAATGGTTCAGGTATGGATACGCTGAGCAGTAATGAATTTACAGATTTCCAAACTTTTTAAAACCACAACAGTCCATCATGGTAAGATTTTGACAGTATTAAAGGTCCCATATAGTATAAAGGTAGATTTCCATGTCTTCTTTGATTATAAAGCAGGTGTAGGGTCTATATTAATACTGTGAAAGTATCAAAGCGCAGCCTGTATTCAGAAATTGAGCCTTAAAATGAGTCATCAGGATTTCTGTAACTTTGTGATGTCACAACGAAGCAGTCACCGCTCTCAGCCCCAAGTCCCGCCCACCCAGAACCACCATCCAACCTTGCAGGTTTTGGTTTCCCTGACTGTTTACCTGAAATCTGACGTATTTTTATTTGATCACTCAGAAAACAGTCAGCCAATCAGAATAGAGAGTCAGAGCCTCTTTGATTGGCTCACCGATCTGTTCTTACTAGAGCTCCAGAGAGAAGCCTGAGAGAGGAGATGAACAGATATATTGAGCTGGTTTTGGGTACTTAAAACCACAAATATATCTTCTTATGGATCAACACTTCAAATAAAACACAGGAAAAGTTTAAGATATGGGACCTTTAACTGAAATAATAGCATATTCCCAAGAACTCAGACAAAAGGAAGCCAGCACTGTTATTTC
>NW_019525453.1:4575298-4590561 GCF_002814215.2 Seriola lalandi dorsalis | reverse complement strand
ATATGAAACTGAGCACTTCAACGGAGTTGCAGAGCTGCTGGAAATCCTCGGCAGGTTTGTACTCACACACACACACACACACACACACACACACACAACATCAATAATATATGTTTTTCATTTACTTGTCTTTATTACTTGAAGTATTCCAGATGTTTGCTGGTTATAAAGGGCTGTTTTGTCTTGAAGTGTTTCTTATTTGGACTGCGTTCGGTGTAAGTATTCGGCACCATTTTTTTTCATAGTTGCTCTTAAGGAATCCCATATCATATTTTAATTTTAAAATTTGATTGTTTGTTTTTCAAGCTTTAAACAGAATATCTCCAACATATATCAGTGACCTGATACGTCCTCACTGTCCTCACAGAGCACTGAGGTCATCCAGTCAGCTTTTCCTCTCCATCCCAAACAGTCATTTTTGCCATAAAGGTGACTGAGCTTTTTCTGTGGCTGGACCCAAGTTGTGGAATAGCCAAGGCTGAAATCCCACTTTTATTCTTTAGGTTCCTAGGTGTATGTGTGTGTGTTTTCTGTCATTTGCTGTGTGTTATTTGTAATTTACAGTACATAAGACCAACAACACTGTACAATACAGTAAGGTGTTGTTGCTCTATTATAGTAATAAACAACTACTTAAGCATACAAATCCCCTCTTGTGCCTCAAGTAAATGTTCTGAATATGGGTGTTTTATCATGAAACAAGCGTATTTCTTGGAGACTGTCAGCATAGCAAAATAATTTGACTTAAATTTCAAAGTAAGCTTGATAAGCTTGAATAACAGATAAAAACATGTGCTCCGCTTATCATCGTTGTCCCTGTGGTTGTTAAGTTCCCCTCCAGAAAGTGCTGTCCAAGGGCTTAATGGTATGAGAGGTCCATTCTTAAACTGCAATTCAATGCAACCCCCCTCTGCACGCACACACACACACACACACACACACACACACACACTCTTACACACTCATATGGATACAGGAGGCGCAATGGCACAAGATCAATTACTGATCAGAGGATGGGAGCTCCTTCTCTTGGTTTTCTTTAGAAGTCAGCCTCTCCAGTTCTCTCTTAATTGGCCCCTAATCTCTTCTTTTCTGAATTCTCGCCCTTCCTCTCTCTTACACTGGCTTTATTCTGTCTGTCTGGATATCTGTCCTCTCTCTGTCTTCCTTTCTCTCTCGGCCTGTTTCTTTTTGCCCGTTGTCTGACCACCCCCATCTCTTCCCCTGCGTCTCTTGACACTGCTCCTAATTACAAAACACACAGGGGCCATTAGCGCGGACCTCCAGCCGACGCCTGTCCCTTTATCCATTCATCCCCTCCCCTCTGTCACTATCTCTCCATCTATGCCCTCCGTCTTTCTCTGTTCTTGGTCAAAAGTCGCTTTGTGTGGGACCCGTTAGGCGAACAAAGGCAGTGGGATGCAGCGGTGCTCAGAAAGGTCACAGTGATGTACGGCCCTCGGCGCTGCCGCCAGGGTCAGGCCTGTCTCAATGGGGACGCACTTAACGCTCACACAGCCAACAGCATTATGGCATTTTGAAGGAAATGCATTTTGTCTTGGTTCTGCTTAAAGGGGAATACCACTCAATGTAAAAAAAATTAAAATGTTTTCTTACTGTCCAGTAAACTTCTCTGGTTTTCAAAAACTTGGACATTTTCCTACAAGAGCTTAAAATCAAACATACAACATTTGTTTCAGCAGTGATTTAGCTTGTAAGGTTACAGAACAGAACTAAAGGTGTAAATGTTTCATGAAAGCCAAGAGACCAGTGCAAATTGGAAACATTCAGTAAACAAAAAAAGTACTCAGAGAGCTGTGATAGTCTAATATTTTTCCAGAACTACATCTCTAAAGATACAGCTAATATTCTGCTAAATATACTTTGGAGGGAAACGTAATTGCTGCCTGGAATATGTTCACTGATAATGTTGTTTTCCAATTCAGGAAGTGTCATGATGAGCAGTTCAGGGTAGATGGTGGGCATGCAAAGCACGTGAGACGGGAGTTTGCAGCCTGCATCCCAGATCAATAAATCCTCCTCACTAAACAACACACTGCATTGTTTTTCAGCTGTTTTCAGAACTGTTACAAATGACCATTGATAAAATGATTGAATTTAGACACAAAGACTGCTTGTTTAAGGTGAGAGAGCCTTTGGCATCATTATTTAAAGAAAGAAATTTTAATATTGACTGACTGAATGCTCCTGGCAGTCTCTCCATGTTAAAGTTACAGATACGTTTGACTTGATATGATTCTCGTGTTGCTGTCGTGGCAAGGTAATCACTGACCAGGAGGTGGTTGGGGTGGATGTTGCATACAAAGCATACAACTGTCACATCACAGACTGGGGTTTGTGTCCACGGTCCTATCTGTGGTTTGGTTTAGGAAACAAAGCACTTGTGAAAAGAGTCACTGTGAACTTCTTCTTTCCCAAATCTAAACCAAGTGCTGTGAGAGTCCAAACATAACCATAAAAGTCTAATGACACTGTAGCCGCTACAAATTAATATTCTACTGCAAGATTGGGTTTTAGAACAACGTTTTTAAACAAAAATGTCCTCCGCCCAGACAACCGTTTTAGCTCTGCATCAGAAATGATATCTCTGATATCTCTATACTATCACACCTGAAAACACATACCACATGAGCGACTGTGGGTGTCTATGTCATTTTTTCCAAGGATGTGCGTTTCTGCCTGCTCATGGTTAGGGTTAGGGTTAGGGTCAACGCAGCCCTGAGGTTTCAAACTAAAACAGGGTCAGGATTTGTTCCCAAAAGACTCCATTTTACGTTTTTGTGGACACCAAGCGTGAACATAGCAAAAGAGATGCGTTTTGAAACTGAAACGTAGTAGTGTGAATGTGGAAACTATTATATGTAGAAATGTATTTACAACTTGCTGAATACGTAAATAAACATACCTAACATATCCTCATAATGTAATCAGTTAATCAAATTACTGTGGGCTCAAAAAGATTTTGAGCTTATAAAGTGATGTTCACTAATAATTCCAATGTTTGTAGTTCATCCACCTTTACAAGCCTATGAAATAAATCTGCATGAGGAAATCAAGTTTGCGCATGTGTAGAAAAGTGAAGTGCTTTTGTGAACATCTGTGTGCAGATGCAAAGCAGAAAACTGTGTGTAAAGCGCAGCACTCAAAGTTCCCACACTGTGTGAAACATTTAATAAACTTTGACCCTATCTTCATGCCTGAATCTGACTGGACAACGACAGTCCAATCACAAAGCGGAGTCCAGTCAGAGGTCAGATGGTCCATTTGCCTGAAAGGTGTAGTAGATTTTCGAGATGAATGACGCCGCGGGCTTTTCTGCGACCCAGCTGAGTTTAATTATATTTGATGGTGCTGTAGAAAATAACGGTAAACATGTAACGTGCTGTTCCCCTGCGTTTGTGTGCACGTGCGCGTGTGCGCAAATGAAAAACATCCAAGTTTCCAAATTCCAAATACAAGCTCTCTCAGTCACACTGCTGGTGCCTTGTGTTTCTATGAAATTGTACAGCGTGTAGGAAGACAAGCTGTTTAAAGTGCTCACATCCATTGTCCTCTCTCTTGTGAATGGCTCTCTGTGTTGTGTGCTGTGTGAGTGATATTTGTGTTAGGCTGTACAGCTTGTATCGGGGCTCTGGAGGACCAGGAAAATTGAATCCCATTAGTGTTCCATTCAGCCTGTGTTTCTGGATATGTATACAGCGCTATCTGAGCCGCGAGACGCTCTACGGCATGTCTTGTACTCGGTGCATGAGTAGCATGTCAAACCAGCCAGGTACGTTGAAGAGAGATCACTTGCATTACTGTACATTGTGTCTGGCTGTGTAGCGCTGATGCCGCAGCCTTGACCCCGCGTGCGCCGTGTGAGCCGCACATCCGTCGGGCTCCTGTTGTTATCCATTTGTCAGTCAGGATGCTGCGGCTCTTGGTCATTACAGCAATCACATGTTAGATTTATGCCACTGCCTGATGTTTCATGGCTTTATAAAAGGAGATGAAAGTGGATCTCGATGGTTGGAGAGAGAGAGAGAGAGAGATGGGGGGGTGAACAAGGAAAGAAGAAGAAAATGAGAGAGAATGAAAAAGAGGGAGAGTGAAGTCAGCGGCATCCTTAGCATGATGCCTTGTCATTAAATGAAAGCTTTTCATCGGCCCCTAATGAAAATTACTTTCTGCAGCTAAGTGATTGTTGTCTAAAAGAAGACGGAAACATAAGCAAATTTTTTTTTTTAAATTGGCATGGGTGACATTGGGAGCAGTTAGAGGCTAAACCAGGATTGACCCCCCCCATCCATACACACACACGCACACACACACACACACACACACACACACACACACACACACATATATACAACCCCCACTCCAGCCTTACTCTGGTTTACCCGGCTCCAAACGGCAGATGGAAGGCTTCATTATTGCTGCAGCTCTGAGAATCACACACACACACACACACACACACACACACCCACACACACACACACACACACAGAGAGAGAGAGAGAGAAATGCTACTAAACAATAAATAAATAAATCAAATAAAACCTCTGGTCATGCCCTGCCCTGTGTTCCCACCATTTATCATTACAAACACCTGTACAGTAGATGGAGATATGAAAGCTGTGACTCATAAATGTAGAGCACAGACACAGTCCTCCTCTGTACACACACACACACACACACACACACACACACACATAGACAAACACAAACATGTAACTCTTGCAAGACAGCCATCACGCCATGTCTCTGCAATACCATAAGCTTGTTGGTTTTGTTTATTGTTTGTCTCCGGGCACTGGGAGGCCTTTTTACAAACACACACACACACACATACAAACACGTCATGTGCGCACGCATGCACGCACGCACACACACACACACATAAGCAGGCGCTCCAAATTGTTCGATTAAGTGGGTCATCCTCTCCTACAGTCTCTTGAAAGAGAAAAGAGCTTTTTTGTGCGTTTCTAGCCGAGAGGCAATCGCGCCCTTCCATGGTTTTGGCTGCACCTTTTAAGAGTATTTATGGAAATGACAGTACAGCACTCTGGAGGGCTGCATGCTGCTTGGTTGCTTAATGTGTGTGTGTGTGTGTGTGTGTGTGTGTTGTATGTCTATCCACGTGTGTGTAAGCACGGGGGGGTTTCAAAAGCTCACTTGTGTGAATACCAGCCAGTGTGTGTGTGTGTGTGTGAGTGAGAGAGAGAGAGAGAAAGGGTGTGTGTGGATGTGCGCGAGCACAGAAAATAATATGTATGTCCAAGTGTATGGTTTGTCATGACGGGAGGTTTATTATTTATATATTTATTTATTTATGTATTTTTGGGAGGATGAGCCAGGTCTGTGGACTTAGCTGTGACTCTGCTGCACATTTGGCGAGACTGCACAGAGAGGCCGACCTGTCCCTGAAAATGAAAGCCAAATATCTTACAGCCGATCCACTTTGGCTGTCTGAGAGAGTGAGAGAGAGAGAGAGAGAGAGAGCGAGAGAGAGAGAGAGCGAGAGAGACTGACAGGAAGGGAGAAAGAGAGAGAGAGAGAGCTGAAGTGTCCATCTCTTTCCATCTCCGTCTGTCTCTTTGGACAGCTCTGTGGCAGGCCAGTCGGATCAGACTCCCTTATCGTTGAGTATTTGGACTGATACGCCTCCAAGAGCCACAGCTGCAGAGGAAACGTTGACACTGCGTGAAATAAACAGGCTTCAAATTAAATGAGGGTGCATAAGTCATCAGACAGCATTCAGGCTTCTTGGTTGATGATGCATGTTAGATTTCTCTTGTTCGGTCAGTGGCTGAGGCACCTGAGATAGTCTAGTCTATTCAGTGTACAGTATAGCCAATACATTACCATAGCAACACAGAAGGCGCTGTTAACGTCTGTTTCTGTGTCGTCTCATAGAATAAATACTGGACAGTGTGTCACAATAACACGTTGAATTGAATTTTTGGTCTATTTAAATGGTCACTTTATTTAATTCAGTTGTGTTATTGTGTTATATCCTACATCATCATGATGAGATACTTTTGACTGTCTTTCTTTATATATTCAGCTGGACATTCTTCCTTATAACATTTCTTCATTTTTCTATAATATTCTCATACTTAAAAATGAACTTTTTATCTATTTTTTACAATGAGAGCTAATGGGGTCGTAATCTAATCTTGCCCTTTTTTTTAACACTTTGTACAAACTTTGAACACATCACAACTTGTGGCACAACCAATCAGGATTTGATATGCAAATGAGCTGTGTCCAATTAAACTGATGTGATTTATTTTCAGTATTTGTACTCCACTCAAAATGTAATTAACTACTTGGGTTCTCCTCTAACATTTTCTGCATGTTATTCCGCATGTATGCCAATCACACACTGCACACAGCTAATCTTTGCAAATAATGCTCTCCTGTACTTATAGAAATGATACTAGGTGTGACCTTGATCACATCATTTCAAATTTGATAACATCACAGAGAGATTTACTTTATTCTTTGTCTATCAGCTTCTGCAGAGCTGTTACATTTGTGTATCCAATATTTTCATTTCTGAATAGCCCCTTTATTGTCCTTATGAGTTGCATCGAGACACAATAGTGCCCTTCAACTCTTCATTCAAAAATCAAGTGGTTTTTACATGTCTTACTGGAATGTCTGAGTACACTTTATTTTGTAATTTGTCCTCTTTGAAGGTGCTACACACAGCCCAGACATCATTACCATGAAAGGTTTTAAAAATCATATCATCACCTCTTTGTCGTTTTGAAAATATCAGGACTAATCCATCACTTGCCCCGGTGACAGGACAGATGAATTTCATCCTGGCCAGTTTGTCAGAAGTGGACAACAACACAGGTGGTAAAGTGACAGAGATGTATTGGCCCTGCTGAAAAGTACTGATGCATATTATAGGTGTTTAGTCTCTTGTCTGCCCTATAGGTCCAAAATAATTTCCCATTGGAGTCTTTCTGCGTTTTACGCTGTAATATAACAAGAAGGTTGAGAGAAACAGGTTCTTAAGGGTCTTAACTTCTATATTCTATAGAGTAGAAATTGCGTTTACATTTGTGCCTTTTTTCAAAAATTCTAAAGAATTTGGTGTCCCTCAGTTAGTACTATAAATGAACACATCATAACCGCCAGTAATTCACGCCACTTAATGGTATCCTGCAGCGTTTTTTTTTATACACGATGCATGCGCACATGGACGCACGTGCACGTAAACAAATGTGATGACGAGATCCACGTTCCTGCCAAAATGTTCATGCTATTCCATTAATCTACAGTTGGCGGTGGAAATGTTCCAAGATACATACCAGATGTAAGGAGGAGGAAAACTGCAAGATTGCAAATATGGATGTAAACAATTATCATTATCACTGATTGATATAACTATAAAAAAAAATGTATTTACAAAAACAACTCAGGGTACCTTTAAATTCTACATACAGGGCCTTTAAGTTTAAGTTGCCTTCAAACAGAGTAGATGATATGAAATTATCTCACAATGTCGTTAATGTAAAAATGAGAGTGAAACATTTTTTTTTACAAAAGGTACTTCTGCTGTATTGTGTTTGTTTGTTGGGGATTGCAACTGCTAAACCCTTGTGGGTGACTTTATTGTTTACTAGGAACAAAAGTAGGTGGTCACAGTGTAGGTGGTTTCATCGTATCATAGGAGAAATATTTACACAACAGTACCATTTAACACTATGAAACAACTTATTTTAGAACAAAAGGCCAGTGGAGTGGGACATTAATGTATATCATGGCATACAGGGATACCAGAGTAAAGTTGTGTGTGTATGTATGTATGTATGTGTGTGTGTGTGTGTGTGTGTGTGTGTGTGTGTGTGTGTGTGTGCGCTATGCATACCTTTGGAGCTTACGTCTGGACTACAGCAGCAAGGTTGACATGAAGCTGAGAAGGAGTGTGAAGGGCACAGCACCTCAGGAGGAATGACACAACACATGCGCACACACACACACACACACACACACACACACACACACACAAATACATACAGTACACACAAATACACCTCCTCTCCTTTCTTTTCTTCTCTCTCTTCGATGACTCATCCCACCCTGGGACAGCGAGTGAGGGAGAGGGAGGGAGGGAGGAGAACAAGAGAGGAGAAGGATGGGAGAGTGTGAGAGGCGACACAACAGTGAAGAGAAAAATGCTGGTTTATGGATTCACAGAGAAGACATATGGCATAAAGCATTTCCTTATTGACCTTTTATTTCAATGCTATGCTAATCCGATTGTGTGTATCATTGTAAAAGTTATTCACAGCTGTTTATTCCCAGCAAACATTATGCAAGCATTGTGATTCTCTCTATTCCCACACGGAGTCTCACAGATGATTTTGTTTTAAAACACTTTCCCTTTTTTTTTTCCTCTTTTTCTTTTTTTTTTTTTGCGTTGTGGCGGTTCAGCTAGAAACAACGGAAACCCTCCTAACCAGCTCAGCAACATGCTGAGCTTTGCTCCAGTCTGCCCTGCCGCTCTGCTGTGCTCATTTGATGGTATCTGTTAGAGAGATCCCAAACTTCTTAGGCGTTCCAAGTCTGTATCACTGTGCATCACAGACTGTAGACCCAATGCTTAGCTCTCTCCAAATCCCATAGTCTCTAATGTCTTTATCTTATGGTGCGAGGGTATTTGAGGAGGTAGATAGACTCCTGAGAAGCCTGGGATGTTGTCACAAGAGGTGATTATACTGCATTGAAGGAGGTACACTATTGAGCCGGCTGTATTGCTGAGGATAAGGGTGTATTGCTGAGGATATGTCTGTATTGCTGACTGTTGCAAAGCCCAGAGATGAGTGGTCAGGTCCCGTGTGCCTGTAGAGCAACATACAGCATGTGCCCCTACTGCACCATTATTCCATCCTTACTGACCTCGGGTTGCTTTGGTTAGATATATCATCTGATAAATGAAAGGTACCATATCTGACTTAGTTAGGATTACTGAGAGTAAAATGGATATGGTTGGTGGATATGGCTATACAGTGTTGTGTCGCTCATGTAATGATACAGCAAGGTTCAAAATTTGCTTCAAACTATATCCAAAATGGATATTGGAATGGAAAGTTAAACCCTGAACTGCTCATTCAGTGTAAAAGCATTAACTAAATGGATTCAAGATAGCAAAGATCAATTTCCTCATCAGTGTTTACTGCAGCGTGTCATTTCATACTGTGCAATTTTACGTAGAAAATGATGGTTTCAGCTTAATGCTCATTCTCCTCCTTTTGGTCATTTTTACTGCTCTCACTTTGCGCCGCAGAAATGGCAGTGGGATTCGTTGTGATGCTAGATTGCCTCAGATAATGCAATGTTCTCAGGCCAAGCACAAGTGTGTGTGTGTGTGTGTGTGTGTGTGTGTGTGTGTGTGTGTGTGTGTGTGTGTGTGTGTGTGTGTGTGTCTGTGTGTGTGTGTCTGTCTGTGTCTGTGTGCGTGTGTGTCTGTGTGTCTGTCTGTGTGTGTGTCTGTGTCTGTCTGTGTGTGTGTGTGTGTGTGTGTGTCTGTGTGCGTGTGTGTGCTCGTGTGTCTGTGTGTGTGTCTGTGTGTGTGTCTGTGTGTGTGGTGTGCGGGCCTGCCTGTCTGCCTCTGAGGGGAATGTCTCTGCCCAGAGATCCAAACTGATCCCCAAAAAAGTCCAACAGCAAGCCCAGACAAGCCCTCGCAGCGTGCTGCCAAACAAACCCTCCAGAGGTCTTGGTGTGATTACTGGACCCCAATACAAATCATTCGCAGCATCCTGACTGAAAATTTATTTCCAGTGATTTCTTAAATTATATGCAAGAAATTAGTGATAATTGGTAAAAGTGTCAATGGAGCAACATGGTCAAAAACCAAAGTTATGATGTTCCCACTAACTTTGCACCGCAGACACACCACAAAGTGGCACAGTGGGTGTAGAGGCTTGGAAAGACGGCAAAGACGCTAACCAATCAACATTGATGCTCAAGCTTCTTTCTGGTTTTACTCTATTGTGCCATTTACTCCTCATGTGGCTTTTTGTTCTGTGGGGTTCACATTATTTTATTCAGTAATGTGTTGTAGATGAGAGGCCGGGAAAAAGCTGTCATTGCTAGTTAGCTGGGTACAGGTATTTGGCTGGAGCCGCCAGACCTATGAGCGTGAGTGAGCGAGTGAGTGAGTGAATGAGTGAGTGGAGTGATCGAGTTACACCACTGGTCAGCCGAATGCCATGTGACCGAGTCATGAAATTACATCATTGGTCAGCTGGCCAAGTGTTGGAGTTTCCCCACAGGCTGTTGTTCTTTCAAAATGTTTCTATCAGGGTTGCATTAACAGCTTGTAATGTTTCTAACTTAGCACATTTCTCACTAGATTTAGAGACTTTTTTCAAAAGAGCACCTCACAACAAGTCTTTTTGGACAAACCTTAGCTACTTTCTGCAGAAGAGAGAGACCAGCAGGGGCTAAAGTGATCGATTCGATTAATAAGTAAAAAAATCTAAAATGTCTTAAATGAGACTGACACAGAGATGAGTAGATACACATACATACACATCCTCAGGAGAGAAGCCCCTCCCAGCAGACACAAGTAGATGGTCCTTTTAACTTCATTGTTGCAGAAGAAGCACCGCCTCACTTGTAAACATAAAAAGCTCTATGTTATAAATTCATGAGGTTGTTATAAAGATCAGTTCTATGTCTGATTTTAAAAAAGAAGCAGAGGAACACAGTTGCTTGTTGACCGGCACAGAGAAATGTGAACAGCCAGGCTACTGCTCGCATGACACAGAGTCGGACTGGTCACTATTTCAAACTTGTTCCACTGTGTGACAACAGAAACAGAAAAACGTGTAAATGAGAACAGCTTTATTGGGAAGCCAGCTGTATTAAATTACTGTGTATGTGAACACAGAGAGTAGGAGAGACTCCGCAAACACAAAGAGCTGAAACCAGCTGACACTGGGCTGAATGAAAACACAACATGATGATGTCAGTTGTTTACAGTGGCTCCACACAAGTTTTCAACTAAGTCCTCAATTTTGTAAATTGACCATACACCATTTTGACCTAGTCTTGTTTACCTACACGCATACCTAATCATGTGAGCTTGGATGCTGATGGGACAAAAAGTGAACACAGTTTATTCATGAGTTGTATTTCTAACACAGTCTCATAACCATTTGAAATTTCTTCCTGGAGGAGTTTCTACTTCAACAGATGAGGGTTAAATAATGATGCAATACAGCTAATAAACAACAATAGTCTCCTCCATTTCAGACTCTCTGGCCCCGAGTACTGTGGAGACAATTTATTCTAGTGTTGCAAAGTGTGAAGATTTATTTTGGGCACCCCCGGTTCCAGAGGTGAAAATCCCATTCTGGTTGAATAATAAGTCCAAAAGATGAAAAACCTCTGAAAAAATCTCTGTTTATAAAGTCGAAGGAACAGGACATGTATACGCAAGCAACTCATGTTAAATCCCAAGGTCCATTTCCACAAGTAATGTCCAATCACAGAGCTTAGAAATCTGTTATATATCCTGACAGCAGTGGACGGAAGCTAAACTGACAGCAAGGGCAGCTGTGGCTCTTGGGTTTTGTAGTATTTAGAGGAGTCCACCATGCCAAACTCAGGGACAAAGCCTGATTTCTTAGAAAAAAAGTTTAAATAATGGTAATACAGAATGGGGAAAAACACTTCCGGTATCTCCACTCAAAGTGAAAGATTGACGGGGACTCACTATAACTCCATGAGCAAATCCACTCATGACTGATCTTACTGAAATTTTGCTCTGTTTTATTTTGAAAAAAGCACAATCTGACGGTTTTTGTTTTGTGTCTGGTCTATTATTAAAAAAATGAATCCTCGCTTATATTAGTGAGGGGGAAAAAAGTTCCTTTGTGATTGTAGAATTATAAATTCCTGGCAGGACTAGACAGCCAGCGGCTTGGAGTCAGCATACAGAGAGCTCCAGCCTAGCCAGCTGCTGAGAGCTGCCATCCCCAGAAACGGAGACCTTGGCAGGGGACGGTGTTGAGACACACTGGGTCCCCTCCTCCAGCCTGGAGCCCTGTGAGTTCTGCTCAGTGGAGGAGGGAAGAGAGCCCAGCCCAACAGGAGGCTTTGCTTGTCAGGCCCTGAGCATGTTGAGTGTGTACTTGTCGGTGTGTGTAAGTCTGTGTGTCACTTTGTCTGCACCGGCGCGTGCAGTGTTGTGCTTATGTGTGCAAGCGCAGCACTGACTCCAGCTGCAGCGAGATTTATAATGTTGCACGCATGTGCGAGTGTGAATGTGGATTTTGTCACCCACTGGGCCTCACACATTCCAAAATAAACGGCTCCCACCGAGGATTACTATCGATCCGTGTGGAGCACTCAACTGCATTTGGAAAAGGAGAGCGTACAACTTCCTCTCTCTCTCTCTCTCTGTTAGCCCGGCCTGTCTTCTGAGGAATGTAATGTGTCTGCAGAAAAAGTGTAAGGAGTGATTTGGAAACACAGCCCACTACAATGACAAACCACTGCTAGCTGTCTTTCAGACATGTGAGATAAAGTGTGTGTGTGTGTGTGTGTGTGTGTGAGAGAGAGAGAGTGTGAGTGTGTGTATGTGTGTGTGTGTGTGTGTGTGTGTGTGTGAGAGTGTGTGAGAGTGTGAGAGAGGAGACAGGGAGACTCTTACACTTCCCTCTCATTTATTTTCCCTCTCTGAAGTAAGTGAAAATCTTTTGCTTGTCAGACTTGAGGGAGAGACGGGGTGAGAAAAAAAGAGACAGTGAAAAGCGGAGAAACACACATGGAGAGACAGAGCGGAGAAAAGAAATAAAGAGGCTGTGTGATTGACAGCCAATACGCCTGCCTGTTTCCTGTCACACACATGATTGCTGACCCACCCCTCTGCCCGGCTGACGCCCCTGGGTAGACAGGCCAAGATGGCAGCCCCATTTAAAGAATGAAGGATCATGAATGGATGGACTCTTTCGAGACCCTTCACTGTCTGTGAGCCGTTAGTGTGCCGGTGTGCGTGTATATACAGTAAGCGCATATTCTGAGTGCGTAAGAGATTGACTGATTCCGAGGTATAACCAGTTGCACCTTGTTGCTTTTGGCCATAATCCCTGCAGTCTATTTGTTTAAGCATGTAAAGTCCAGCTGGGTCCTACTGACATAACTGCAACACAAAAGCTTAGTCATTTTAATCAAGTAGTACTTTATTGCTAGGACATCATTGCCATACACTCAGGAAGTATTTTGTCAGTGCATCAAACACATACATAGAAACCTAATAAATGACACATAATGAATATATATGGGATATAATGAGTATATCCCATGTTGGACCGTTCCTATCAGATGAATGAGGTTGAGGTTGTTGGTTATTTATTTACAACTTGACTTATTTTGCATTGTTTTTTATCAGTTTCGATAACATAACATTGTACTCTGATGTCTGACAGGAAAAGGAACACAAGCAGTCAGATGATGAGACACGTACACAAGTTGACAATGGAGCCAGATGGTCTGAACCACTTTATTTTGAGGTAGAACTGACAGTGAGGGAACCAGTGTGTAATAATCCCTAATTGCACAGAAAACAGAAGGTCAAAGTTGAAGCAGGAAGTGGGTCTGTGAACTTTATTTGCTGTGTACCATAATATCATTGCCCACGAAAATAATGTCCAAAACTAAATTTTCCAGATAGAAACTTGGTGGCCTTCAATTGTAGTATGAGTGGTTCATTCCGCTCATTACAGAAGCTGATTTTTAGCCCAAATTGGCCCAAGTCTGAACTCCAGAACCTATCTAGATCTGGTACATGCAATCACTCAGATCAGGGCCACCTGCCACAAATAAACTTTAAGCACCTTTGGGATCAGTTAGGGCATGGTGATCTGGTTGGAAGTCTTTGGTAATATGTACAAGTGGGTTACTATAGTAAACCTAAGCTAACCCTGTTGCTGCTATAGGAAACTGTGTTCACCCTTTCAAACTAAAGCTGAGCAGTGTCAGACTTGTGCAACACTGGAGTCATCAGCAGGGCAGCAGACCCATTCACGCTAACGGTGAACACACATTAAAGGAGTAACATAACTACCATCAAATGAACTAGATCACACGCACTATTTTTGTTTACATTCACTATACTCATCATCAAGATTTATTTAGATTTTCACACTCTAAACATACCAGATTACATAAAGAGGCCTGATTTCTTTAAAAATGGGAACTTGTTTTTTTAAGTAGATTGACAGCTAAGCCAGTTACAGTTTATCTTGTCACTTGTTGCCCATATAAAATCATATATCTGAACTTAACCATGCTACGTGAACTCTGTCTCGCTCTTTCACTGCAACTGTGTGTTGTCTGAAGTTCCTCCTCAGGCCTCCTGTTGTATTTTTTTCTTTCTCATTTTGCCTTCTCTCCTCTCCTGTCCTCTCCTCTTCCACCTTCCCTTTCCTCCTCCTCCTCATCTCCTCTCTTATCATCTCCTCTTCCCCCTTCCCTCTCCTCTCCTCTCCTCTTCCTCCTTCCCTCTCCTCTCCTCTCCTCTTCTTCCTTCCCTCTCCTCTCCTCTCCTCTCCTCTTCCTCCTTCCCTCTCCTCTCCTCTCCTCTTCTTCCTTCCCTCTCCTCTCCTCTCCTCTCCTCAGTTGTTTCTGGGACTCAGAGATAGGATCTCCCTCAACAGCAAACTTTGGAAGACATCTTAAAGATCCCCACTGTCACTTCAGCTTAATGCAGCCCTCTGGGCTTGCAGTACAAACTCACACACATACACGTACACACCTGTCTCTTATACACATCTCTCTAACAATTCCCTTTGATCTTTATAAAACAAAACAGTTTCCTTGGTGTATTTCGTGCTTCCATCTCTCAACGTGAGCACGCTGCGTTGCACTTTTCCCACTTCGATTTCCCCACCCATAAATAAAATGAGAGCACATTTGGATTTCCTGACTGTGGCTTTCAGTAGGCTGATCACTGCCACGTCTGTCAGATCCATTAATTCATAAGTGTGCAAGCAAGTTCTGCTTAACTGTTTCTTGAGGCAACATGTTTACATCTCAAAGCAGTCCATTTGCATATCCAATCAAATTAGGTTTATTTTTAGCAACATGCCAGGATGGCAGACATGCATTACTTATGTTTTTGAAGCGTTTAAATGGATCAGCACACTTTCCTTTTACCCCAAACAGCAGTCAGCAAAACTTCCTTCTGCAAAGCCAGGCAGCGCTGCACTGGCTGTTTAACTAAGAAC
>NW_019525453.1:4562798-4572798 GCF_002814215.2 Seriola lalandi dorsalis | reverse complement strand
GCTTCTATATGTGTGTGAGAATGCGTGTGTGTGCGCGCATGTGTGTGTGTGCCATAGACGGCAAACAGGTTGAGAGAGGCAGATCTGATCAGACGCACAGCAACAGAGGAGAGAGCGTGGCACAGGCTGAGCAGCAGCACATTGGATTACACACAGACGAATACACACACACGCACGCACACACACACACACACACACACACACACACACACAGGCGAGCTCCGTGGCCAGGAGAACAGCTGGGAGAAATGTGTGTGTGTCAGTGCCTGTGAGCGTTTCACTTAATGCATGCGTCTGTCTTTGCACGTGCAGGACTGTTTGCTTTTGTATTATCTTTTGCTACTATGTGTGTGTGTGTGTGTGTGTGTGTGTGTGTGTGTAAGGTTGTGTAAATATGTATGTGCAGGGGAAGAATGTTCTGTCGTCTCTTCAGACAGACGGCGTGTGTGTCTACCTCCATCTCCCCCTGGTCTGGAGACAGGAGGTGGAGGATGGGGTGTGTGTGTGTGTGTGTGTGTGTGTGTGTGTGTGTGTGTGTGTGTGTGTGTGTGTGTGGAGGGAGGTAAAGCGATCAGATGACCGAGAATAAGGCAGATGAGAAGATTAATCCAGTAGTGAGAGATAAAACGGAGACGAAGGAAAGGGAAGGGAAAAGGATGATGGAGATTTTAGGACAGGAGGAGGAGGAGGAGAAATGGAAAGAAAGCAGAGGAGATGGAGTGAAGGAGACGGAGGCTGACATGCTCTCTCCAGGAGTGCTCAGAGTGCTGCTCATTCATAATTCACCTCCATGGCAAACGTTCATTCACATATTGACCCCCCATGGCTGCGCTCAATGGAGTTCTCGCCCCTCCACCTCTCCCTGTCTCTCAATGGACACCCCTGTGGCGCGACGTTCAGTTAGCCCACTTCTTTTTCACTTGGGAGACAGTTGAGGCTCTCGCAGAAAGCCCACACTGTTTTTGTCTGTTATGGCTCCTTTGACAACAGAAGTTTTTCAATAGGACTCTCTGACGAAAAAAAAATTGAATTGTGTAAATTGAATATTGAATTCAGGCTCCACCCCAGACACAGATAATTGGTAAGGATGACTAGGGCTCTCAGTACAACTGTTGTTAGTCTCATTCCCTCAACACAGCTCAAACAGTCCATAATGGATCTATAATTCATGCGCGAATGAGTTGAACAGTCTGGGTTTTGAATAAAAGCATCAGACAGTTTTCTTCATGATTTATTCCGGATAAATACTCAAAAATGGCCATTTAAATATTTCTCATTGTATTAGCCGTGCCTGGAGCTACACTATAACCTACTGCTGCGCTGTGGTCAGCTGTGGCCCATGAGCCATATGGCACCGTGTCGAAAATGCACAGTCAGAAAAAAAGTGTACTGCAGAGGTAGCACAGAACATTTAGTACTAAAAGGTAAACACTAAGAAGTGCAGCTTATCAGCAAAAGTGGTAAAAAAAAAATAGCCCCACAACTTTAGTTTTACAGGTATGATGGACTTGTAGTGTGTTTACTCAGCGAGAAGAGGACCCCGACAGTACATTGTTGACATTGTGTGCTGGAATGTCACCACTAAAATCTTCATGACCTTTTGTTGTACGCTCACACAGTACATTAAGTTGTGTTCTCCAGAGACGCAGTAATGTAAAGACATTAACAGCAAGAATGAGACACTCACTACAGTAAATCATGGTGCTGCAACTTCCATTGTGAAGGGTTTGATTCCCACAAGCAGACTAAAAATAGTTAAACTAATTAAAGGCATCGTTCAGACCCACCCCAAAAAAAAAAAGATTAAAGCAACCTCAGTCATTAACTGTTCATCTGGCTCAGTGAAAACTTGACTAAAGATTGCATGAAAATAACACACAGAAAATAACCTTTTACTTCCATCTCTGCCTTTTTCTAAACTATCATTAACACAAAAACACAAAAGAGTATTGCGAAGAGCTAATGCTAATGCCTGTGGAAGGCACCATTGGGCTACTTTTCATTAGTCTTTCCTTCGTTAGCCGTGCTAATTTGTCTGCTTGTGTCGTAAGAAGGTGATCAGTGAGGAAGTGCGACATTTTTTATTGTCCTTGAAAAAGTAGCAAAACACACACATATGGTGGAAACACGTTTATACATAAGTTACTCACCTGTTGCGCAACAAAAACTTCCACCACATCTGTTCAGAGTGACTAGTTGGAGAAATGTGAGATTCTTAAGAGCTCAATAAGTAATAGCCCGGACAAAAATGGTCAATATCTGTAATCAGTTCCTACTGAAATGAATCCATTGTAGCCTTAAATACAATGTCATGAAACATCATCAAACCCACAGCCAGTGTGGTCGGTAGAATATCAGCCTGTTGATGAGCCTGAATTTCATTTTGTGTTACATAAACTATTCAACTTGACATTGTATTGATCTTAACACTTAAGAAGAATTATTGTAGTTTACATTGCACAACCAATCAGTTGTGAGTGGCCTTTCTGTCCTCAGTTAACACTGAAGCTGTGGTAGCGGTTGTTGGTAGTAAACTTTTTCATGACAAAGAAATATGCTGGTTTAAGAGTTGGTATTTCTTTGACTTACATCAACCTGTACCTCTGCATCCGTCTCATCACTTGTCACCATTTTTATGTGACTATTTTTCATGGATGTAGCAAGGTAGCTAGCTAGCTATGTAGCAAGACAACTTGCTCACTATCTTGACTACAAGCTCTGACCAGGCTTCAACTGGCTGAGATACCAGTCAGTGGGCACAACACCAGATTTGAATCGTCAATAGCAGTCACATGGCTGTAAATGCTGGCAGATTAGTTAACTAGTGGTAGCGCTTGCTTGACTACTTCACATGACCTTTGCCTTGTAGGCCACAGCATAATGTGTCTTAACCACAATGCCACGGGACTTCCCCCCCAAAATGTTTTTATTCACTGAAATTTATCCAAAAAGCCTTTGCAGCATAACCCAGTGTAATTTAGAAATTACACTATGGGTTCAAAAGCCTTGTATTTAACTCCTTAATGTACATTTTTTTATTCACACCTAACAGCACCCTCAAATGCTGAAATGTCTTCTCAGATGATGCTCTAAACTCAGATATGAACTGTGTTGACTTTCAAAACACTGACAGTGAGCTGGGAACAAATTTTAGGATTATGCACAATAACAAACAGAGTGTATCTTCAATGCTTTTGCTTCACTGTTCACTTTGGTTTACTTGGTATTGAGAGTATTTTGTCATAATTAGCATATGAATTCTTGAGTCATGGCCAAAAATTTTTTTTAAAGTCACAGTGACCTTGACCTTTGACCTTTGACCACTGAAATCTAATCACTTCATCCTGTGCCGGATGAAATGAAATTCCCTCCAGGCTTTCCTGATCAATCACGCTGCCAAGACTGGGACGGACCTGAGGTCACAGTGACCTTGACCTTTGACCTTTGACTACCAAAATGTACTCAGTTCATCCTCGAGTCCAAGTGAACCTTTATACCAAATCTGAGGAAATTCCCTTAAGGCGTCCCTGAGATATCGCGTTCTCGAGAATGGGACAGATGAACTGCTGTTGCTATGTTCTGTTAATTAGAACTAAGAAGAAGAAGAGTGATGTGTTTAGTTGTCATTCATTTTTTTTCACTCACATGATTCGGTAATGACTTAGTTTGCAGTGAATTATTTAATTTCTGCCTGTTTTGGTAGGTGAACTGTGCCTTTCATGTGCTGCGTAATGTGTTAAAACTGCTGGAGAGTTAAAAGCAGGTTTTAAAATTGCAGTGGAAACACAGCCGGCCTAAGTGGCCAAGATGGCTTAGAAGAATAATGCTCCTCTGTATCCCCCAGGTTATAATTGTCTTCAATAGGCCTCCTGCTGATTTGAAATGGACTCATTGTCCACAGTGCTGGGCACCTCAGCTCAATTAGCCTCCGTCTACTTAGTCGTGCTGAGCTATTGCTGGTCGCATCCTCACACAGTGGCACACAAGTGCATGCGCATAAATACACACCGACACATACAGAGCAGTGCTCACACACACATATGTGCATCAGGCATTGAAAGACGTCAGTGGGTGTAAAAATAGAACTTATAAATGGGGGAAAAAGTGTTTTATGTTTACAAGGGCTGATGTCATGTTTGGTTTAGATCCATAGCTGACGAACTGGAGGGCAGCTGTGGCGAATATCAGCCTGCTCAGCTTTGGCTCGGTGATCTGATGGGTTTTTTTTTTGTGCTTTTAAAGGAGCAGAGTTCAAGGAGTTGCAGTTTGTATGTGTGTCTCTGTCTTCGTGTTTGTGTGTATGTGGTGTTTGCAGTGGTGGAGGCATGCACACGGTGACGCTGCTCTGGTTGCCAAGCAACACAGGAACGTGGGTGGAAGGATTTCCTGTCCTTAGGAAGCTTTGTTTATAAGTGGGGGTAGAGTGAGTGTGTGTGTGTGTGTGTGTGTGTGTGTGTGTGTGTGTGTGTGTGTGTGTGTCTGTGTGTGTGTCTGTGTGTGTGGATTTCAGTGTGCGTTTCAGGAGTATGCTTGAGTGCTTGTGTGTTTTTAATGTGTTCTATGCCTCAAGTAAAAGTGCTACAGAAAAGTCACTTAAGACGAACACACGTACACACACACACACATTGTGTGTACACTGTACACACAAACACACACAGACACACAGAGAAAGGACAAAAAAGGCCCTTTCTAGTCTGTTGAGTTGGATTTGCGTTGCATAACTCCTTTAGCCGGGTCTGTTCACAGCGCTCTGTCTCCTCCTCTTCTACCCAAACACTCTCAGCCATGTCACACTAACGCCAGGCCGCCACACTCACGCCAGGCCGCCTCCCACTAATGATGTCATAAGCATGCCTCATTTTATGTCTCCTCTCACACATGAGATTGCAATTATGTGTTCTTGCCCTGCATGTGATCACACACACACACACACACACAAACACACACAGCATGTCTGTCCTGCAGGCGTTGGACACCATGATTACGTAATTGACATTGAGGGAATGGGATGACGTCAGCTTGGCTCTCTCTGACTCTCCTGTCTTTCTGGCTAGCTACAGTGATGTCATAAGTGGATGCAGCCATATACGGTGTGTGTGTGTGTGTGTGTGTGTGTGTGTGTGTGTGTGTGTGTGTCTGTCTGTGTGTGAGTGTGTGTGTGTGTTGGCATGCATAATCGTGTGTGGAGACAAAAATGACCTCAGGAACCATCTGATTTATATAATGTGTTTCCTCCTCCCCTCTTTTCCCTTATTCCTTTCCCTTAAAGTGGAAAGAGTTCTAATAGATACTTTATTGTTCTGTGTGTTGTTCTTAGCAACATGAGGCACTTAAAAATGCTACTGCAACACACACACACACACACACACACACACTGTTGCAGCCTGTTGCAGCCCCTGGAGAGTGGCTTCTATTTGAAATGGATACCCCAGTGTCTCGCAACTGGTAACTCCATCTCCTTGTTGCCCTCCGTCTGCGACTGTCTGACCTTTGTTGATTCGCATCCCGAGAAGCTGCAACACTCACAGGCAGTGAATGAAAGGATAAAGAGATGATGCTGGGTCGTCTCCACAGATACTGTACGTGCCAGTTCTTATTTTAGCAAAAGAAAACAGCGTCATGGAGAAAGAGGAGTGATTTTTGGTGCTTGGCCTTCTTCAGCTCCCGACAAAAATATCTGTTTTTAGCTCTCCGTTTGAGCTACGGGATTTTAAGCACAGAGGAAAAGAGCTCTATTTGTGTCTTGGGTTGAATAGGCCGCCTGTTGTGTTCTCCAAGCGTTGTGGTTGAAGCTCTGAACATCAGCCATCAGGCAGCTTTGGATTGGAGAGCTGGGAGCTTTTAACAGACACGAATACGCACACAAAGACGCACAAACACATTTTGTCTTTTCTGCCGTCCTCTCCCACTTTTCCTCTCTCTAACCTCAAACCTCAAACCGAAGGGAAATCACACCACACAGTGACTTAAAAGTTTATGAACTGAGTAGCAACACATACACACATACACACACACACACACACACACACACAACACACACACACACACAACACACAAATGCTTTAAAAACACACGGTTGCACACGCACAAAAAATATGCAGATTTTCAGAATAAACTGATTAGCATTAGCTCCGCCCTTGCTAAGGCCACAAACTCTCTACTGTACATTCCACTAACCACATAAGAGCTTAACACCAAACAGGATGATTTGATACCACTGCACAAACACAGACACACGCACACACCCTTAAATACACAAACATAAAACCCATACACACACTTCATACTGTAGCAGCACAAGTAAATCATATCAGCTGTCTTAATGATGTTGGAACTTCACTTAGCGAGTTCGACAGATACACAACAGTAATTATATACATATGCACACACATGTACACATGCACACGCTCATCCCCCCCCCCACCCCCCCAATCCCCCTAGAAGTCTTAGGGCCTTAGTCAGCGTCTGTGTGTCCATGCGTGGGCCTGTTCCCTGGCAGTGTAAGGGGAAAAAATACCTTCCCATATGATGTAAACACCAAAGTCCCTGTGAGTGAGTGTGAGTGTGAGTGTGAGTGTGAGTGAGTGTGTGTGTGTGTGTGTGTGTGTGTGTGTGTGTGTGTGTGTCATGCTTGTAAGCTTGTGTGTGTGTGTGTGTGTGTGTGTGTGTGAGTGACTGGCATTCTCTGAGATAGGGTTCGCTCTCTGTGACAGTTTTCCAAATTATTCCACAACACTGTGCAGTTTCTTTTTAAAGATAAGTTTCTCTGCCATCTCTGCTTTGTTCCACTGCACACAGTGGAAAGAGACGGCAGAGACGGAGGAGACGGAGGGGCTGACATGTGACATCACTGACTAAAACAAGGCAGCAAGGTAAAAAAAACAGAGGCCACTGCTTTTAACTCGATTTTTAAAAAATCTCTTTCATCGATTTTATGATGGTTTTAGTGAATGCAGCAGTTTATTTTGAGTAATGCCAAACAAGTGAACTTCATTATTTTTTACTGTGTGAGAGAAAATATGATCATTGAATCTTCAGGTGGCCCCTTTATTTTTTTGGGTTTAATATGATACATGACTCAGACGTTGAATGTGTATGTGTCTGACTGTGTGTGTGTGCACATGGGAGAGAATGTCAACTCACTCACTAAGGCTAATATACAGTTTATCCTTTACATTACAACTATTAAACCTGTTAATATAGATCAGGGATCAATATGCTTGAATACAACATCACATTATTACAGCTACACTGCATGATTATAGATTTTATGGCTGCAAACGTTCATTTAAAGGTGTGCTTCCATAAAGTTTAAGACTGATTAAAAACAACAGACAAAATCTGTGCAGCAGAAGAAAAGATACCCCGATTTTTTATCTTTAGTATGGATCAAAAACTCATCTCAACTGGGTCTTTTCCTTTTGACCGTCCCTTTTCACTTCAGCGTTAATTTTAGTCTCGTCACATCCTCTGTCCCATTTCCTTTCAACGTATGATACAGATCTGTTGCAGGCGGTGTTTACTGGTGTAGCTGTTAAGACATCTAAAAGTGGTCCATAATTCAGCTCCTACAGAACCCCAAGTTTCCTCCCCAGCTCACTGTTTTCAAACACCACTGTACTGCACAAAGGGATAGAGGTAGAGAGGACAGCAGCCTTGTTGCTGTGATAACCTATAAAGAATTCAGTACACAGATGGGCTGAGCTACCTGCAGTCCTGATGAAACACAGTTTTTCTAGGTTGTAGTCAATGTCACTTTCCTGTTACTGTACTCTGTGCTTGGTAATGCTGTCTGCAGGGGGGCTGCTGTACAGCAGTATGGCAAGCCTCAAGGGACAATTCTGGCATATACAGAATGAGGAAGAAGGTCCAAACGGGGAGTCTTTAGAAGAACGAATGTGACTTGACGTGGCAGGAGTTTGCTTTTAGTGTTAAATGTGTTTCTGCTGCTGGTTTCATTCTCAAAGAGGCCACAACTGACAAGACTCCACCTGTGCATTCATCATGTGAGCTTCACCTAGCTTTTAAGACATTTACACAAAAAAAAAAGGTAATATGTACAACCTTAAACCTAAGTGTACGCATTCATCTTTAGCCCAACAGTAGCTGCACACTTACAAGCCGGCGTGCCGCTAACTGTACCCTTTGGTTTCACTGCAGCGTGCTAACAATGGTGCAAGATTTATTGAGGTCTATTGAGGTCTATAATGAAGCAACAGCACATTCAACACATTTCTTTACAAACAGGTGCAAAACAATCATCTACTGTCAACATATCCATCATACATACATTCAGATCTGGTCAGGGGCACGCAGGAGATCACACTGGAAATTATGTGTGCTGTGTATTTGTTGCTAGGCAACACTGTCACAATACCCCTGTGACCTTCCGACCCTGCCAAGTCTGGTGTTACTGTCCCCGTCTCACACTTCCGTGTGTGTGTGTGTGTGTGTGTGTGTGTGTGTGTGTGTGTGTGTGTGTGTGTGTTATCTGAGACGATGGTGCGACTGCCGCATAGCAACTGAGAACAGCTGTGATTTCACAGCGGTTTGGACGAATGTGTGTGTGTGCGTGCGTTGTTGTCCGCGTGAAGCCACCGTCACTGTTCATCTAGATGCACGCATCCACAACAACATAATATGGCATGCTGTCACTTCCACGGTGTGATAGCAGCATAGACTCAATCAGCCAAAATGCCCCCCCCCACCCCCACCCACCCACAAACCACACAAACACACACAGACAGAGAGAGACACACACACTCAAGTCTGTTGTCAAATCGCAGCCGAAAATACAGAGCAGAGGGAGCGACGGAGCAGTCATTTCCCTGAAGATCCATTCATGTAAAATACTGTTATTCAAACCTCTCTCCCCCCTATTCAACAGTCTTATTCATCTCTCTCTTGACTTCAAAACCAAACACGCCTTGTCTTCTGCTTCCCGGCAAGAGCCTTTGTGCCTGGGCACACGCGAGCGGGTGCTTGTGTATGGGTTTTCTCCGCTCCTCTCCTTAAGAGGAATGTCCTTGGCCTGTCCGACCCGCTTGCTCCCACCGAGCCCTCCGTCAAACACCTGGGGCGGGCTCTCCCGCGCTGCTCCAGCCAATCGGGAGCCCAGGCAGTTAATGACATCAGTTAGCGGAGGATCTTTAGGGCCGGCCCCTCGAGGTGATTCGTCGGAGAGAGAGTGCTCTTATTGTTATGATGATTAAGTGTTATATGAAGGGCTATCAGAGGAGAGCCCCTTAATGAAAGTGGAGCACAGAGAGCAGAGGCAGCGGTGGCGGCAGATTGAGCTGGAAGTAGAGTAAGAATGGAGCGAGAGAGGGAGGAATAAAGGGGGAGTTTAAGGTGGGAAGAGAGAGGAGAGATGGTGAGAGGAAGAGGCAGCGCGGGGCTGAATATTCAGCAGCTGTGTCCAGACTTGCTGACTCCGATGTTCATGCTCTGAATGTACCATGAGACGTAGAGAGAGTGCACAGGAAGCTGCTGTAAAAGAGCAAAAAAAGGGGAAGAGATGTACGTATGTGTAAATGCGTACAAATGTGCTTGGTTTCATCTTCCCGTATTCGGCTTTCATGTGTTTATCTGTGCAGGAATGCAAGCTTGTGTGTGTGTGTGCGTGTGTGCAAGTGTGAACAGTGGAGTTTCCCTTGCTGTTTGGTAAAAGAGTGGAACGCCCTGCCTCAGAGGAAAATTCCATCCTCAGCTGCTCCTACGCTGTTGTAAATCATTAGGCTGGGATGTCCAACGCATTCTGTTATTTTGTGAATAAGCATTTGTCATTTGCCTTTTTTTTTTTCTTTTTTTTGTTGGTTGTATCCACACTCCCTCAGCCTCTCTCGTCATCTTTACTTAGTGTTTTCCTACACTTCCCTGAATGCCTCTTGACACTCCAGCTCCCCTCTCTTCCCCTACCTGAGAATGTGATTTTCAGCTGCTGGTGTAATGTATGGCAAAAATGGAATTTCTTTTCCAGTCAAGAAAAAAGTGACCCCCC
>NW_019525453.1:4537254-4562778 GCF_002814215.2 Seriola lalandi dorsalis | reverse complement strand
AAAAGCAAGACTTGACCAGATTTCTTTCAGCTGTTAAAGTGTGTAAAGCGTGTATTTTTCATCTGAGTAGCTTCCAGCAAACCTAAAAATATTTCATTAGTATGGGTTCCACTGGAGAGTTGTCGTGTCTGATACTGTTTCACAGGTTTTTCCGCCCGTACAAGAATACGATTATGGGGAAACACTAGAGAACAAAGTTTTTATTTGCCCGTGTAGTTGATGGTTTTTCTCCATGCTGTGGTATTTCTCAGGAGCAGTGACTGAAATTAACTTTGTGCCTCACCTGCCAATAGCTGTTAAACTAAAAGTGTGAATCCGCCAGGAATTATATTTGTTGCTGCAACTATGACTGCTACTAGTACATAAGTAATTTTTTAGGTAGAAATATGTTTACCTACTTGTTTTCAGAGCTTTTTCAAGTATAGTAAGTAATGTAGGAGAGAACCTTTATTGCTAAGACAGTGGAAGAGGGATAGTGTATCAGCCAGTGACTCTCAATGAACAGATCTTATCAGTGGCTGGCAGATTACAGAATATGACTGGTTAGAGACACGCACCCTTTAGAGACAGCTATGAATAGGGTAAACCTAAGGCTTTCCACACATGATCAGTGGCCTGGGCTGCACTCAACACACTCATTGCTAAGTCGCAGCCCAGCTCAGCTGAAAGCTTATTCATTATGTATACAAGAACTGTTAAATTCATGCTCAAGAAAAGCCAAAACACACCTACATTTACTGTAAATTGGTCACATTCAGAGCAAATTTGTATGAGACCATTCTGTTCAAGCTGCAAGGATGCCAACACTAATAATCGTAACAAAAGATAGCTGCCATGATAACTGTCCAGGGTTGTAAACTTTTCCTCAGAGCCTTATAGACCTCTGTGCAGCGATTCAGTGTCTTTTGTGCCTTTTAACTCGTAGATTTATCACTCAAACTCCACTTCCTGGATGGCAATTCTGACCGGTACCTGCATCGACACATCGCTCCACTTCTGTGAGGTCCTGCCTCAGTACAAAAATACTTCTTTATGCTTAAGCTTCTGTCAGTCAGCTGTAATCAGATTGTACATCATACACAGGTCAGCAACCACCAGGGTTGAAATTCTAATAACAGTTGAGTGCAGCAATGAGGTGTAAAATCCGAACAAAGGTAGTGCTGCTGCAAGATTTGTCTTGGCGTTTTTTCTTTCTTTCTTGGAAACAATGGCTCAAATCCATTCTGCTCACAATCATGTGTGGAAGGGATCCGGCTATGTTTAGATCAACAATAACACTGAGGGAAACAATGCAGCATCCTCATTCATTTCAGTGAGACGCTTGTGTTGATGCAGGACCAACAAAAAAAACGGAGGTTTGACAAAAAAATGCACAGTTGTACCTGGCACTATTTTTTCCTCAACGCAGTACAACATCATCTGGCAACACACTGCATTGGCCAATCAAATACACAGTCCAATTTAGTAAAGTCCAGACTCGTACGCTGGGAACACACTGCCTGCGTTGCATCTGCATAACGGTTCCATTGCTGACCTGCTGCGGCTCGCACATGTGTGGTCACTGTCCGCTGCATTGCTGCTAACTGCCAACTCGTCTTTCCACATATAGTTTGCAGGCTACTCGAATGTTGGGTTTCTTTTCATTATAAAATAATTTCTGATTCAGTTTTGACAGAAAAATGTCATTAAAATGACACTGTCTCCACATGCAGCTGCTAAAATTGTTTTTAAAAAGTGATGTGCAGTTCATGCAGGAAGTCTGTCCGCGCCTACCCATTAGCATGAGCGCCAAAATGAAAACCAAGACCTTCCACAGCCGCCACACAGCCAGCGTGTTCCTGGCCATGGTTTCATGAGCCATCACCTTAATGGTTCCACTACTCCTGGATCATATCTCTTGGTCACAGTGGTACCTGTGGCATCAGGCCCACCACCACTCAGCCCCTTTGTTGTTTTAAAGGCCTGCTGGAGGGTTAGCCTGTCTTTGAGTGGCCATGTTGGTTGCGTTTAGGGTTAATGTTAGTGAGTGTGCCTTTTAAGTGAGTCTGCAACAGATGGACCCTTCTCAGTTTATCCAACAAACGCTACTATCATTGGCATTCATTTGGCACCGGGCAGATGGAAACTTCAGACTTTGCTCCAGAGTTGATGTGAGAGAGGAAGCTGTAAGACGAACTGAAAGTATACAGCAGGAGGTTTGAAGTATCCTCATGAAGTAATGCGGAGAAAGATACAGTGATAGACAATTGTTGCATGGGAGTTCAGGCAAAGCTTGATCGTGTTATACTGTAATAAAAGGCTGTAGAGGCAGAGGCAGATAAAGCATCATTTGCCCCCCACTTTCCTCTAGAAACCTCAAGCTAACAAGGACACTTCACCACATATTTTGCGCTGGCAAAGAGGATGCCAGCCCCCCCTTTTTTCTCCCACACATCACCCCTGGCTAAAGGAATGTAGCGGAAAACGAGGGACTCGAGATAGAAGATCAGAGGCCTTAATATGAACCACATTGTGTGTTGTTCTCCTGTTTCCCATCTCCTGTGTTCTCTGCATCAGGAGTGAAATAGCCTTTGATGAATATCTACAAAGAGATTTGAGATTTATGAAGCGCTGCAATTTAGCCAGGTATGTTATCTTAAGCCTGGTAATTTGGGAATTCAATTCACTCATAGGGGGAGCCAGGGGAGTCACAGTGTTTATCAGGCAGGTCTGTACATTGAAATAGAGGGTCTGGGGGCTATCTAATCAATGCTTGACAACATCTTGAGACTAGAGTTATCATATCTCTAATCCTCACTCTTTTCTTCATGGTCCTTTTCTCTCTACACCGTGCATATATGAGTGTGTGAGTGTACTGTAACCATGGATCAGGCCCTGTCTTTCCCCTGAGTTACACATCTAATCACAGCACCATCATCCCTCATCCCTAATTCTGTTGGCAGGGCCTGTCAAACAGCATACGCTGAAATACCGGGTGACTTTGAAATGCTGCTAATGACCCTAGGATATAACTACCCTCTTTCTTTTACTCCCCCTCACTCTTTCTTTCTTGTCCACTCCTGTCAGTTGCACTCGCGGTCACCCTCTTTCTGTTTCACTGCTGTTCTGTGGATCCGCTGATTAGAAAATGCGAAGGAGAGGGTGTGAGAGATGCAAGGAATCACACCATTTACTTTATTGAGAGGCAAAGTCGTTAAGGGTTAACGTGAACTTCTGTCCGAATGTTATTTAACCTTTATTTAAACTGGGCAGCCGCACAGATTACAAATCCTCCTCTGTCAAGGGAAGCCGGCCAAGGCGCAGCACACAAACAGAAAAGTCTCAAACAGAAAAACAAAAAAAAAGAAAAGCAAAATACAATCAAAGCCACGTAGCCGAGAGACTACTTTATAAGCCCTTCAATAGGCAACACTTCAGCGTCAAACCAGCAGGCTCATTGCCAAACCTATTTAAATCTTGACTAAACAAAGCAAAGACAGCTCCTTATTGAGTCTGCCACAAGAACCTTCATTAACCGTGTAAACTCACTGAGAGAGCTTTCAGCTTTAAATAATTTTGCAGCCAGCTCCATGAAGAGAGAACAGAGTGCATAAAGGCACATTTGCCTTATTCATCTCTGACCTCAGGGACAGATAACTAAAACAAATTGTGGGATTGCAAACACAAATTTTCCTGTTCTTTCAGAGACGAAAGAAAACAGTGAATTAGTAGAACCTGACTGGCCTTATACCGCATGTTCATATAGGAGTTACGTGTGTTACGGGGAGTGAGTCGAGCAGTGGATGAGGAGGCTGTCACCTCCAACGTGGAAGGTGACACTGATCAGAGACAGATGTGCATTCAGTAACGCAGCTCAGTGCTACAGCGGCTCGGACAAAAAAAAGGGGGCGATGTATGTGAAAATAAAACATAATCAAGTGCTAGCATGTTAATGGGTGCAACCACTCTGTCTCAGGAAAAGGAAAGAGCATGACTCGTGTCTTAAATAAAATCTGATTTCAGCTTTAAGGGTCCAAAGCTTTTAGGCAGTGAAGCTGCACGTGTTTTTCCTACTTTCCAGGCAGACATTTTTTTCCATTCAGCTAAGGCTGCAAAGAAATCAAACTGCAGAGATTTGAAACTTGCTTAAGAAAAGTCATCCATCACAGTGAGCATCCTGCCCAGGTTTATTTGTGTCAAACCTGATTCATCCTTCAATAGTCATTTTAGAGGACTGCACATGTTTTCTTATAGATTTCAAAGCTGACTTTTAGACATTTATGTTACTTTGTCAGAAAATCAAATCTGGACTTGTCTTGGTCCTTGAATGTGTTAAGATGCAACTGGTCCTCTGTGTTTCCTGTTAAACTACCAGATAAGATGCCATGGAAAATCTACAGTGTAAACCAATTTTATACCAGTATATTTTTAAAGTTTATAGTGCCGATATGAGACATGAGGTTTGGCACTAATACCAAATAGCTACTTATATAAATGCCACCACCCAGTGTCTCCCCAGGTTTTCCAACTAGTTGGCAGGATTAGATGCAGTGCAATTATACGACCTATTTTTTTCTGGCTGTGCACAAAATGAAGTACCAAACTTTTTATAATCTTAACATGTTCTACAAAATCATTTTAACAAAAGCTGCCAAACATCTGAAATTTTATCTTAACAGAATCAGCCATTAAAAAAAAAACTTTACCAAAACAAAATAGTCTGAAACTGACAAATCAGATCAGACATTTGATGGCAGGCATTTGATACTTGACATTTGTATTGTATGTATTGTAGTGTATTGTAAAGTATTGAGCTGTGATACTGAAAGAAATTGAAGAGATTTATTATACCTACACAGAATAAACATGAAAAGTTGATTCACAGTTTATCTGTCAGTGTCAGAAATAAATAAAGTCTCCATGTGATTTGTAATTTGATTAGATCTTAACTTCTCAGCAATCTGCTGAAACATGCCCTCATGAAGAAAACAAGCATCTGAAGTTCTCATACTTGCGTGATTCCTCATATCACTTTTCCTTTTTTGGCCTGTTGTGAGTTTGTAAACAGCCTGAATTTTGTTTTGTCAGCATTCAGAACACGTTTCAGTTGACATCTTGTGCAGTGTTAAAAACAGCTTGTAGGAGTGGGAGGGAGGAGTGAAGGATGTAAGCAGAGTTGTATCATCAGCAGAAGCGGTGTAAGTATCGTCAGCAAAGGCAGGCTGGAGAGGACAGGACGGGCTACTGACAAACTGCTGCCTCACTCCCTTGTCCTTCCCCTCTCACTTTTTTTTTTTTTTTTTTCAAATCCCACTTTCTCTTCTCAAGCACAACACATTTTTTTGTGCTCCGACCTCCTCTCTCAGCCAAAGGTGATCTAATAAACTCTTCAATCTTGATCTGCTTTCTCAACCAAACATGACGCCGTGCGGTTTTCTTGATCATAACGAGGTTTTAGGTCGTTTGCTTATTGATTGAAATCTTCAATTTCAGCCAAATTTGCAAAAGGCTCAAAGAGCAGAGGGAGTTGGGGAAGCCAGAGAGGGCGGACCTTTGGAACCGGACAGGCTCTTCCAGTGGTTGTTGCCATGGTTTTTTGTTGTCGGGACAAACTGTCGGCCAGTGGCTGAGAGCCTGAGCTGCTGTTTGTTAAAGATAAGTGGAAAAGCCAGAGGCGAAAGAGAACGAGGGAGACAGACAGACACAGAGAGGGAGCCCTGCTTAATTTTTTTTGACTGCAGGACATCCAGCTGAAAAACACTCACTACCTCAAAGCCTCATCCACCCTACTCTCCCCTCAATGTAGGGATCCCAATAGATCACGCTCCCCTCTTTAAACAGTTCACCCAGCCTCTCTCTTCGCGTTTTTTCTGACCCGCACCCCTCCCTGCCTGCTATCAAAGCTCTGTTGGCTGTGCACTGGCTGCTTTGATATTGTATAGTGTTTCTGGCAGTCTCCCTCTCTCTTTCTTTTTCTCACTCTCTCTCTCTCCCTCTCTCCCTCTTTCTCCTTTCTCACAATATTGTAAAAGAGCACAGAGTGCCAACAGGGACCTGCTCACTGTCAAAGAGAAAAGACAGGGAGGCCTTAGAGGGAGTGAAGGAGGGACTGGGGGAGGGTTGAAGGAGGAGAGGAGGAGGAGAGGAGGAAAAGGTGGCAAGAGTGAGGTGAGTGTTATCTTTTATCAGTATTACTGTAATGGTTGGCATCAAGGTTTTAGTAGCAGTTGATTGAATCTAAATCCAGTATCAGATCTGACTCTTATTGATTTTTCTAGGTTTAGCTTTCACCAGTAGTAAAAGTTAAAAATGTACAAATAACAGGTGTTGCCTTCTTACTTTCGCACACATCATCTTATACGTGCTGGTGGTCAAACTTCAGGACTAAGTTGATAAATTCAATTTAAGCTGAACAACAACAACTTGATGTGCATGAATGTTTTAACAGGAAGACTCCAGTGACTAAAATTAACATTCAGGAAATGCGGTTAACGACATTCTTTCCAAAACTTCAATGTGAAGATTCATACCATTGTCATGTTTGTGTGTTAGAGGAGCTTTGTGTATGTTTTGCTACATAGCTAGCATCAGCATTAGCATTAACAGCTGTTTACTTACCAAGAAGTGTTGCAAGTTCAGCATCAAACTTCATTCCTTTACCCACCAAGAGCTGCCCCCACCAGTGGAAAGAAAGACCAATGTTAACGCTTGTGTCTATCACATTTTTTCTTCAACTAAAGTTAGCACGCTAACCAGCTAGCCCCAGCCCTTCACTTTCCGATAGCGACTCACTCTAACCTCTGATCTGTCCTGAATATGCAGCGCTGCTCAGAGGACGTATTATAACCTCGTGTCATTTAAACCCAACAATGGCTGCAGCTCTTCTCAAGCAACAATCACCACCACCCGCTCCAGGCAAGAAACCACGTTTAGCAGCAGAGAAAACTTACAAATAGCCCCTTTAACTATAGGTCTAAAGCAGGGAGGTGATTGGCTTAGCTTAGCATAAAGACTGTAAGAAGGGGTAACAGCGAGCCTAGCTTTCTCAAAAGTGACCAACTGCCACTTTAAAGCTCAGTCATTAACATGTCTCTTGCTACAGCAATGTAACAATGATCATTTGTTGTTTCATGGGAGCCACACACACGCACACACAAACTGATCTATGTTTCTATTTGTATATGAATTAAACAAATGAGATTCAACATGCTAATGCTAAGCAAATCTAATTGCTTCCTGGCTCCAGCCCTGTGCGGAAAGCTAATGAATAAGCATGTTTCCCAAATTGTTGTACTATTCCTTTAAGTTCATAAGCTTAAATTATATTTATGAAGCTGTTTAACTTGCAGACTCCAACCACTGAAACCAATATGACGCAATCAGCTGAGGAGAATTACCGCTCTGTTGGTCTAGTTAAACTGCACAAACACACACAGTCCACTTGTTATGGTAAAATGGTTTTAGAGACCAAGAGCTGTTTCTTTATCTAACTAATAATTGTTAGCCTTGCAAGAGCACATCAACTAAACAACAGCCAAGGGTTTTATTTGGGCCTTTTAGCTACATTTATTAGTTTAACCAGTGACGAGAAGCTTGCAACAAGCATGTTTTCTATAGTAATTAATCTTTAATTCTTTGCTTTGAGACAAAAGATACAGCAATTGATTTGTTAGCCTCTTAGCTTATTGGATATGGGTATTTTAACTTTTTGGATCCTGATCCGAAGCAGAACCGCATCTGTACACCAAGACAGCACCCTGACTTGACTTGAACTGAATGGGTCAGAACAGAATGGATCGAGTGAACGGACGAGTTAGTGTGTACGATGGTACAATGGTGTGATCGCATGCGGGCACGTGGTGTGTCAGGGCCATTACCATGGATGTCTAAAGCCCTGGGCCTGGGCTTTTTTTAAGCTTGACCTGACTGTCACAGTCAGTCCACCACACACATGCACACAGGCACACACACACACACCAATATACACTCTCCACCCCTGCACTCCACCAAGGGACCTCCAGGCTGCACACACACACAAGTCACCTTCAAGCGTCCACTTTCGCAACCTCAGTTTGCTTTTGTGTTTTGTGTCTGTGTGTGTGTGCGTGTGTCTGTGTCTGTGTCTGTGTGTGTCTGTGTGTGTCTGTGTGTGTCTGTGTGTGTCTGTGTGTGTGTGTGTGTCTGTGTGTGTGTGTGCATGTCTGAGTCTGATTGTTCACCATCCTCAGAGAGCGAGGGTGAGCGTGACTTCATGATCACTGGCTGCTGATGAATCATACCAAACTTACTCTGTGTTTGCTGGATGCAAATGCCTGTTTGCTTTGTTGGTTAGCCTACTTTGGAGGATGGAAGCTGTGTGTATGTGTGTGTGTGTGTGTGTGTGTGTGTGTGTGTGTGTGTGTGTGTGTGTGTGTGTGTGTGTGCGTGCATGTGTGCGCCTGTGTGTCGTCTTGAATTATTCACTGGCAATATTTGATTTTCTTGCACCATACATCACACGTGTCCTGTCTGAGCTCTTTCCTCTTAGCTACTGTGTGTGCATTTTTGAGTAAAACAGTGTAGTGTTCTTACAGCATAAGCAGTGGCCCCATTGATGTGTTCTGTGCTATCATTTTTCAATTTGAAAGTTCTGGGGCTCGGTTCCTCTAAATATACTGTATATTATGTGCTTATTATCTGCTTAGTTGGTTTGCCAATAGACAGAGGGGATAATGTTTACTCCTCTGGCAGAACAGGCTCTGAACTCAAAGTTACAATAATGAGTGTGCAAAGCAAGAGCTTCAACCTCTTTTACCATAGGCCCAAATGATTATGGTTCTTATACCATATACATCATGGCTATGCTTGATTCTGATGCTTAGATATTATGTATTATAACTGCAACTATTTTCATAATGATTTAATCTCTCAATTATTTCCAGATTAATCAATGTATTACTTGGGTCCAGACTGAAATATCTCAACAACTGGATTACCTTGAAATTCTTTGCAGACAATCATGTCATCCCCAGAGGTTGAATCCCACTGACGTTGGCAGCTGATTTTTTGTGTAATTCAACCATGAAGTCAAAATTTGTGGTTAGGTTTACGAAAACAAAAGCACTTTGGTAACGGTTATGGAAAGATTGTGGTTTTGGTTCAGTGAACACAAACATGTGTCTGGAGTCACAGTGAACTTTTTCTGTATTACACCAGACTATAATCTTTCTATAACCTTAACCAAATGCTGTGAGAGTCTTAACCATAAAAAACTGTGATCATGCTGCAGTCACTACAGGAGGATATTCTACTGCAACATTGGATATTTTGGTGGAAAACAAATGTTGTCTGTGAACATTTTGCTGATACATTCAGTATCAACATATTTGCGAATTTTCAAATACGTATATTAATAACACGTCCTCTTTACGTTGCAATTACGCTTCCTACAAAATGTATTTGCTGTTGCAAATTAGTTGTATTTGAACATAATTGCTAGGAGATTGGGTCTATTTGTGTATGTTTGAGACCAGACATATTTGTGTGTGTGTGTGTGTGTGTGTGTGTGTGTGTGTGTGTGTGTGTGTGTGTGTGTGCGAGCGCAACTGTGTGAGTTGCCAGGCAGCTGGGAGCAGCAGCCTGGACCGAGGGGTCAGGAGCAGTCCTCTGGGACACCCCGACCCCTGACCTCTATTCCATAACTCTTTGCTGCTCTAGATGACATAAAAGGAAGACACACTCAGACCGTATAGGATGTGATTGGTTCCTGCTCCGCTTCCTTAAAGCCCTCTGGAACCCTGATATTTGTCGTCAGGGGAATGCAGGAAATACAGAGGGTGGGGGGAGAACGATTTCATGGGCTGAAAATGGAGAACATCACAAGGCTTCCTGCAACCGGTGTTGACATATATGTAGCAGAAGTTATTATTTCCCAGCCTCTGAGAGAGTTCTCATTTTCTCCTTCTCTCTGTTGGTCTTGCTCTCCCCTTCCATCCATCCAGCGTATGTGTAGGAGGGATAAAGGTCGTCCTTTTGTCATCAAAACTCCAGATTAGTTTTGCCTCGGTGCATCTGACTCTGCTTTATCACTGTGGCCAGAGGAGCCACAAGGTTCAGCTCACCCCTCTGCAAAGTAATAACTCCTACCAGCTACTATTCCATTCTTCGCCACTATCTCCTACACTACTATTACTACTCCATTCTGGGGTGGAGGGGTGGGGGGGCGGGGGTTGGGGGGGGATTATTTTCATGGCACTGACTTTATTGGGCTGTATTGTGGAGACAGACAGGAGAGCAAGGAGCAGAAGGATGTGACATGCAACATATGTCACGAACCACGATCAAACTGACAAAGTTGTAATTGTCGCTTCAGTCCGCTGAGGCCCAGAGCAGAGCATAAATGCGCTGCTGACAGCATGTCATGAGCCTATCTTGGTTTTATTTTAATATTTCTGCACTGATGTGGTTTTTGAGGGTTCTGTAACTTGATGACTTGGGGATTTCGCTGAAAGTCAGTTTGGCTAATATTGCAGCAGACTCTAGTACAAGACAGTGAAATGAAGTACATTATTGAAATGTTTCTTCTGGCGTCGGCACATAAAACGCCTGTGAGTCAGACAGAAAAGCTGCCAACAGGGAATGGAGATCTTCTGAGGATTACGTAAATGTGGCATGTGATTTAGACAAGTATCTGCGAGAGCATGAATGCAGCGTGAGATGATTACGCTGTCAATTAAAGCACATGAATTAGCCGAGGCCCTCTCCACTCTCAGAGGAGTTTGTTAACCTCTCTTCCCTCCATGTAAACATTGGTAGCCGCTGCTGGTCAAAGGTCAGCAGAGTTACATCAAGGTCAAACACATTCTTCATTTTCGCTTTTCTTTTTTGTTTTTGGGTCATGTTTAAGCCCTAAAAACATCAAAGACCTCATCTGAAGTCATTGAAGTTTATTGGTTGATTGCCACAGATGTGACTTTTCACTTGGATCATGTTAATTGTTGCTCTATTAGCTCTTAAACCAAAAATATCACTGTGCCCTATCCCTTAATTTTTTGCAGACGTGACAACAAAAGAGCATATTGACTGTAAAAATGTTTTGCTTTTAATGGCACACCATCGTTAGCTGAAGTTCAATACGGCTGGAACCAGGCAAAAGACCAAGGACGAGGACCTTTAGCTTTGTCAATATCCTGTCAGAGAAGCGTGAACACCAAGTCCTGACTAAAGCGAAACTGTCTGAAAAATAAAGCTCAGATTTAGCTTTCTTACTGTTTATATATATATATATATATATATATTTTTTTTTTAATTTATTTATTTATTTTTTGGAAACTGGGTTTCACATTTTATATAGGTGTGCTACCTTAAAAATTTGACTTTTTAAAGAGTTTTATGAAATGTTGTGATGGTGTCCCTTACTGGATGAGGAGATAGAAAAGACACTTCTTTTGGCTGATATTTATTTTCATTATTGATTAATTTAGCAATCAGTTACTTCTATTATACACATACATAAATCTCTATCAAGTTGTTTTTTAAATAAGTGTGAACATTCATACTTGACCTTGAAAATAGTAGTTTTACAAAGCTATCTCGACTCAAGGTCTCCTCCCCAGCTTGTTTCAGAGCTTTCAACCGTATCCATATCAGTAGATGGAATTGCCTCAGTTGTTAACTTAACCTTGTGGTTTATGGCTAAAAGAGGGTTTGAAGTGATAGTTCCAGTTCCTAGCAATATGCTCATTTGCTTTCTTGCCAAGAGGTGGATGAGAGGATCAGTACCACGCTCATGTCTGTGTGCTGAATATGAAGCTGCCATCAGCAGTCAGTTAGCTTAGCTTATGAACCTCATAGAAACAACTACCCTGGTCCACAAAGGCATATATATATATATCCTATATCCTAATTTATTATTTATTATTAATTATATCCTAATTGCTTAATCTGTGTAAAAACTGAGATAAAAAGATGACAAGTTGCAGTTTTACATGGGTTCTGTACCGGACTGTTTCTTGACCAGGTACGGTCGCTCCCTGAATTGACTGTGAGGTTGCCAGGCAACAAGTGGCTAATCTAACAGTAACTTGATACAGTAGCTGTGTCCCAATTCAGGGGTTGCATCCTTCAGAGGCTTTGCGAAGGCTGAACCGAAATGAGACGGTCTGGCCTACAGAGGCTCTCTGCTTTGTGTCACCAGCTGTGCCTGCCCTTACAGTTTCATAGCAAAGCACTGCTCCTGTCGCCTAGCAACTTTGACAACATGTGACTATTTTTTACTTTAGAAAAACTTGAGGTTTTAAGGCCATTTGATTTTTAGCAGTTATGCTGTTAGCTGAGCTGAAACCCAGTACTTAAATTTAAAAGTGTAGTCCTCAGACTCTGTCAGCGTTGTTTGCTGCCATATTGTTTTCATTACCAGCACGCAATGAACCTTGGGATAGGTTGGGCCATGAAGGATCCACCCGTTGGAGCTTTCCTTGCCCAGGAAAACAAGGCCGCATTTGAAGGAGCCTTCGAAATGGGAAAGCCTAGTCACGCCGCTGGTTTTCAAATGCAGCCTTGGAAGGATTAAGCTAACACTATGTGCGGTGAAGTGTCAGCTGATCTATATCCATGGCAACTGAGCGAATTCCGATTGCTGATATAGACCATGTGATGTGGTCGAAACTTTTAATAAAATGTAGTAAGTGGACCTTGAGTTCTCACAGCCCAGAGTTAGTTCTTCAGCTTGTTTGTTTTGTATGACCAAACTACAATATCACCAAAATTTAAGACTTGAATAATTAATCAATTGAAAAAATACTTGTAGCTTATTTTCTGGTCAGTTTCTGTTATCAATAAATCCACTGATAATTCAAGATCTGCCTTCTTTTACAGTAATGTCACCGAATAGGCTCTTTCACCTGTGGAGTCTGAGGGCGTTTGAATGTTCAACACAGCGGCCACAGTTATTTTCAGCCTTTGTTTCCTGTCAGAGTCTTGTGGAACCCATATTCACGGCAGCATAATAATAGGAACAGTCTGACTTAAGTGTACCACCAATCACCCACTGTTAAAGAATCGTGTTTTGAATGGAGAGAGCCATTTATTCTAATTGAATGCTGTCTATTAAAATCCATGCTATCAGGGTGCAGAGTGCAAACAGAAGCGGTGTGGTTCCAGTGTTACAGTGAGAAACAGACTCACCGTACAGATTACAGCTGCTTTAAATCACATTGGTATGCACAGACATTTAGATGGAGAGTGTACTTATATACAGATAGTCAGAGAGTGCTGGTTGTCTGATGCGAACACACACAAACGTGAGAAAAAAAAAAACACATGCACACGCTAAGCCAAATGTGGACATGCCAAACAGAGACGAACACAAATGAAAACAAAGCATGCAAACACAAACGAGATCCAGAGAATGAAGAAGACAGAGAGAATAGCACAGTCCCATCTGTCAAACAAATGTGAGGATGCTTCTCACACACACACTCAAACGCAGTCCCACACACACACACACACACACACACACACAGCAGGCATCATTTAGTCTGAACTTGAGCGATATCTGCCTTTGTCCTTTAGCAGTTGGTCCTGAGGGGCTGCTGTAGAAGTTGCATGAAAGTTTGTTTAGAGCTGAGCGAGTGTGTTAAGCTTTATGAGAGCCCATGGGAGACATGGTGGCACACACACACACACACACACACACACACACACACACGTACACACAAACATTCATCCACTCATACACACACTCAGGCACGAGGCTTGGGCGGCAGCTCACACTGGCCCCAACCAACAGTGAGGAGTTTGTTGTCATAGCAACAGTAAAATGAGATGACTTTACTGTCAGCCGTAATGTTTCATGGCCCCCTTGCCGCTATGGCAACATAACAAGGAGGAGGAAGAGGAGATTGAGAGAAAGAGAGCATCAGAGCCATCTCTGCATTCCAGTAGACTCCTACCAGGAACAATGTCACCACGATGCCCTTACTTCTTCCGCAAGACAAACACACACACACACACACACACACACACACACACACACACTGTGACAAGCCTGTCAAACACACTCACACAAAGACACGCACACACAGACACCTTGAAAAGCCTGTCAAACACCCTTTCCACCTCGCCCATCTCTTTGATTGTGCGTTCACTATTTTCAGCTACAGCGTTATCGTCGCCGGGGCAATTTGAATTCATTATGCTCAATGTCAATATTGGTGCAACAACGCCGTACCTCAGACAGGTACAGCTTGTTGAATGAGCACACGTGCTGTCAGGAAGTGCGAGGAGTGAAAAGAGAGGAGAGAAGAAGTGGAGAGGAGATCAAAGACATTCAGCTCCGCCGAGCGTTTCCCTGTGCCGCGGAGAGAGTCGGATGGAGCAACGGGGTGACTATAGGCTGGCCGACTATATGCGGGAGCAACAGCACGGCAGCTATACATCACAATTCTATATTTAGCCCAGTCCTTCCACTACAGCCTATCAACACTGTTAGAAGAGTTTATCTACGCTGGTAGAAAAAAAAAAAAGAGGAGATAGGTGGAAGAGCGACAGACACGGAGGAGAGAGAAAGAGAGAGAAAAAAAGAATAAAGCATCAGGACGAGAGAGGATCTGAGTTGTTTTGCTCTGTTGCCATGGTGACACGGCGGCCAGAGCTGTAGCGAACTGACAGTTGTCACGGCACAGCGGGTTGCCATGGGTGACAGCTGTCAGTCAATCACGCAGAGTGAGGGGACAGATCGGCAGATGATCACCTTGGATTAGAGAGCGATCGCACCACACGGGGGCCAGACAGAACATATCTGGACTTAATTCATGTCCTAATGGTGCTGCTCTCCGGTGTGTGTGTGTGTGTGTGTGTCTGTGTGTGTCTGTGTGTGTGTGTGTGTGTGTGTGTCCAGACTCTGAAACATGTTCACAGGGCGAGTGGAGCCGATTACATTTTGCTGTAGCTGCTGCCTGGGTCCTTCCCACAGCTGTCTGTGCTAGAGGACAATCAAAGGCCTGGTTGTGAGCCTTCTGATTGTGGTGTGATACTCAGGGCCGTTCCCCTTCAATTACCACACTCTGCCTGCATCTAACGAGCACAGCATTGCTCTTATGTTAGGAGAATAATGGTCTGATTAGACTAGGGATGGATTTGAACTCACACTCTTAATTTGTTTCTTTCCTTTCTTGGCACATCTCCTGATCATGATCATCTCTGGTCACAGGTATCCTGCTGTGGAACTAAGCCCAGCAGTTTAAGTTTATTTTGCACTCATTTACGGCTCCAACCTTGACAATTAAATTTTCTCCTGCTGTCGAGATGTTAAAGCACCAGAATCACTTCTGTGACCCCGCGACTATTAGACCTTTAGCAGCATTCATATGTTATGACAGCAACCCCCGTGTAATGTCAATACTTTGCTGGTACGCTGGTAATTAGAGGGTAGTTGTACAAGGCAAGATTTCCACAACCAATGAAGCACTAAATTTGCTATCCCAGTCAGAACTGGACAGAAAGCCCCGGAGAGAAATGATGATGTATACTTTTCCCCTCAGATCTAACGCAGCCTAATTTGGAATGTGGTGCCTCCCTTTGGCCTTTAACAAAAATGAAGGCTTTATGTGAGAAGCCAAGTGGATTTCACAAGCTGACCTTGTTTCTTTTCTCTCTTTCCCTTCTCCTCTCTACCCTTCTCCTCCTCTGCCTCTCTTTGGCCTCCCCTCTGTCCTGTCTCTGCTGCCTCCCTCTGTAGGAGTGAGCCCTGGGCTGGATGGGACCCACCATGCCCCCCAGTAAGAAGGCCCAGAGCCCCAGTAGTGGAGCCAGTGCTTCGCAGGGCATGAGCCCGCCGTACCGGCAGGGGGACGCAGCCACGGCAGCATCTGAGGCCGAGGCGGCTGACCTCTCCCTGTCCCTGTCCGCCTCCTTCTCCAAGGCTGAGGACGAGGAGCTCACCAGCCTCTCCTGGCTCCACGAGAGCACGGACCTCCTCAACAGCTTCAGCCACTCGGGGCTGCGTAGCGTCTCCCCTCTGCAGGACCCCGACGGTCAGCACCCCCGCTCGCCCTCCTCCTCGTCTCCCTCCCCGGACGACCCCCTGCTCGGCGACGCACACTCGGGTTACGACTTGGCGGCAGGGGCTAACCGAAAACCGCCGTATTCCTTCAGCTGCCTGATCTTCATGGCCATTGAGGATGCGCCAAACAAACGGCTGCCTGTTAAGGATATCTACGGCTGGATCCTGGAGCACTTCCCATACTTTGCAAACGCCCCCACAGGCTGGAAGAACTCAGTACGCCACAATCTGTCGCTCAACAAGTGCTTCAAGAAGGTGGATAAAGACCGGAGCCAGGTAAAGACATCAGCAGTTGTGTAGAGAAATGTTGGATCTTATTGTCTTCCTTTCAAGCCAAGGGCTGTGTATCAAGCCTCAATGCTTTAGTAACAAACGTCATGTGTCCATAGTAGGAAAATCTGACATCAAAAGCACTTTTCTTCGGTTCATTTACATATTTTCTGACCTATACACTACCAGTCAAACGTCTTAGAACAAGTTTTTCCAGCAGTTATTGAAATTTACATAAAAGAATCACGGACTCATCTTGTTGAACTAAATTTAATCCAAACTTTTAACTCATGCAGCAGCCGAACTCACTTGTGGCGTTTTTTCTAAAGAGCAAATCAAATATTGTTCAGAAAGTTCGTCTCAACACTGTTGCAGTTCCCACAGTGTTGCAGTTGTAAGCTGCTTTGCTTTCACCGTCCGTCCAGTCCATCCCAAACCAGCTCCATGAGGTTTAAGTCCGGAGACTCTGCTGGTCTTCATCATGTGAAGCCACCGGCTAGTTTTCCTATTCTAATGTTGTTATCTTGCTGAAGGATGAAGCCCTGACCAATCAGTCTGTCTTCCTTTTTCTCACTGTTCTGATTGCAACATACCTTTAGTACTGTATGTTAACAGAGTTTGTTCCACCACTGCCTTTGTACAGACAGAGGGTTTATAAGTCAATAAAAGTTAGGGCACCTGTAGGAATTGTTTGCATTAACTTTCAAGGCTTCATTTACTTCCACTGCTAGAGGAAAGCTGTAAATGAAACAGTTTCTTAATCCATGAAACAGGCCTGTTTTCTATGAACTGTACTTGATTTTTCAGTGTTTGGTCACCTGGAAAACAAGAAACTAGAAAAATGTGTTTGTTCTAAAGCTTTTGACCATTAGTGTGTTTATTTAGATAAACTTCTTGAATGACTGCCCTTGTTCAGACAACATTAAACAGTGATGCATTTAGAATTCTGGTTTATTTTGTAAAAATGAAAAAAGGGGGACGTAGAAAGAATGTGTTTATTTTCCATAAACTTAGGCATTAAAAAAAATATCACATAGGTATCAGCAGGGTTAAATCAAGAACCTACCAGTGACCGCCTGAAAACATGAATTTTCCTGTCACTGCAACCTCCCTTCACCCAGTTGTCCCATATGCTCAAAGATGGACTGCCATGAGAAGAAAGCAGAGATAGCAAGCAGATTCTTGTCTTTTTTGCCATCAAAAAAAAGAACAGAGTGGTGCGTCCGTCTGTAGAGAAACCATCAAGCATTAGCTAACTGTGCATGTCATTCTAGTGCGGAACCCCCCAGGTCAGCCGTGTAAATCTGTACTCTCGGTTTACAAATCCGTGCACGCCGTGTATAAACAGTGCTCTCCGATTCATAATCTGTGCCCAGAGATTAGCAATCCGAGACCGAAAACTATGGTTTGAATCTCTCAGTTATACTTTTAAACACGTCTCACAACATGTCCAGGAACCCGAGCAGCAGCTCGCTCTATCAGTATGTGAAGCTAGTTAACATTAGCCAACTTTAATTTAGCAGCCAAAGTGGAGATTACAAAGCAGTATGTGAAATAACATTAGCTAACAGACAATCCTGCCTCAGCTTTCAAACGAAATTTCAAACGATTCCCAGCCCTAATTCAAACTAATGCAGGGATTTTTTAAAATCAGTCCTCATTAATCATATTCTGAGTTGTTAAAGGTAAAATAATTCTGCAGCCACGTGGTAAATACAGGCCCATTATTCACTCTATCATGTGTGGTTATAACTTATTTCACAGCCAGACAGTTATCAGCGGTTTGCAGGCATATCCAACTTGAAGTCAAATATATTCTGTATTTTGTCTACAGCTGTACCAGATTCGGCCTTATCAATAGTTGATGATCTCTGCTTTCATAGTTCTCTTTCACTCTGACGTTCTGTGCTTCCCCAGTGGGAACAGCATTTCGCTTTTGATTTAAGTCTTGATACAGTCTTTTATACTGGCTTTCCCATCCAGATTTTACTCCATTAAAGACTCGGGGTAAACGGGGAATGAATCCCTCACTCAATTAGTGCTAAATTAATACTGGAGGATTTAATAACACAGATGCCAGCAGACTTTAGATTTCATCTTGCCCGAGGGTGTTGGGGGTGGGGGACAAACAGCGAGGATCAATGCTAGCTTTGCGTGTTTAGCTGATTGAGATTGGACTAGAGGATATGGAAGCTCTTTATGCTTTCCTTGACCAGCGTGTGAACCTGAACTCTTCCTTTTGAGTGAGCTCTGTGTGTGTGTGTGTGTGTGTGTGTGTGTGTGTGTGTGTGTGTGTGTGGTGTGTGGGGTTGTGTATGTGTGTGTGTGTGTGTGGTGTGTGTGCATGTGTGTGCATGTGTGTCTGTGTGTGTGTGTGTGTGTGTGTGAAAATGTGTTCATGTGTGTTGGAGCTTCAGATGGGCACTGAGCTGCTGAGTGGGGGAGAATGAGTGTACGTCCTCATATCCTCATATTGTGCTATATGCACATATGTGCTGGCGTGTGTGTGTGTATGTGTGTGTGTGTTCTGCACATGTGGAGCAGCATGTGTAGAGGTGATTTTGGCAAGGACAGCCTGTCTTGTCTTCCTGTCACTGCACACCGTTTAAGACAGCACGCTAATTAACCCTTCAAACCTATTCCCCCCTCTCTCTCTCTCTGTCACACACACACGCACGCACGCACGCACGCACACACACACGCATGCACGCACACACACACTTCCAAAAACACACACAGGACATGTCTGACACACAAACAAACAAGTGCACACATACACACACACACACACACTTGCAAGCACGGATGAATGCTTTAAAGGACTCACACACACACACACACACACACACACACACACACACGAGCGCTGTGTCGATGTAGAAATGAGGGCACATCTCTGCAGACTCCTACTCTACCTGCCAAGTGCTGTGCTTTATCTGAAGCTGCAATTACAGAATCTCTGTAATTTTAGTCAGACTCTGCCATTCAAAGCTTTTCACTGAGAATATCTGCATGTGAATACTCCTTTTTCCTCACTGCTTTGCTTTTTCCTCACCTGTTTATGTCTTTTTGAATTGAGCATGCAATTACAGGGTCCCAGATATTTTTTCTTTACGTTGCATTATATTTTACTCATTGTTTGCTGTGAAAAAGAAGAAAGACAGGGGATTCGGTTAAGGGGAGGTCAAGTTATCGTTGTGAGGGATAGACTGGGAGACACAGGGACACAGAGAGAGAAAAGGGGGAAGTGGAGAGACATGGCTTACTGTGAACGCACCAAATCATATTTCCATCAATTTACAGAGGTGGAGATTAATATGACAGTGGCCTATTTGTTCCAGTGACTGTATTTCTGGGTCATATCCAGGCAGATGACAAGATGGGAGATTAGTTTAGAATAAGCTTGGTGCTCTATGTGTGTGTGAGTGTGTGTTTGTGTGTGTGTGTGCGCGTGTCAGTCTTGCGTGTAGGAGTGCAAACTTGTGAGAGAGAGCGTGAGAGAGAGAGTGTGAGTCCCACGGTTGCCATGGCTTTGTTTACAAACAGGATTCTTGACTGTGCTGAATGACATGCCTTAATGACAAGTGTTGTTGCCCTCAGACTTCTGGATCAGCGCTGAAGATCAGTAACAGCACAACACACACACACATGAACACACAACCTCACAGTGATATATCTCTCAAAGCCTCTTATGAAATCACAGCAGAGAGAACAGGCAGTTTTGTAATCCAAGACTCCCTATGAAGTCTCTCTGTGTTGCGCTTAAGTGTGTCACCTCTAACTTAACCTTGTCTTATTCAGATGAGAGGCGTCCTTGATTCTTTTACCTTTTAACTTGGACCATGTTGAACTGTAGCATATGGGGTGAGCTAAGGTTGTCTTGGCTTATGGTGGTTTGTTGATGTTCATTCATCAGCAGGTTATTTGCGGCACAAAGTTGCTGCTGCTGTATGCAGAAAGTGGATATGATTTTTAAACTACAAGCAAATTAATATTTTTCCTTAAAGTGTAGGTTTTTTGTTGTTGTTGTAAAGTGTGGATATGGACGAACGCTTATCTTTATTAAGCAGAAAGAAAGTGAACCTATTATGTTCATTAACAGCTCTATTCTGAGACTCCACAAGAGAAGTTTTGCATGATTCACAGTTTAAATACAGCCCTTATTTACCTCAGACTGCCTGTTATGAAGCCTCTCAGTTGAGTCGCTTACTGAAACAGGCAATGTTAGCTTAGGCCTCCTTAAGACACCGCCTTAAAAGCCCACTTTCATCTGATTGGCCGAACATCCAGAAGCCTGCCAATGGGCAGCGCACCCAGCACTTGAGAGCAAGACATCTCTGGTTGGTTAATATAATGCCCATTACCTGCTTATTGTCTGACATTGGATTTTGGCGGATTTAGTCTTTCAATCACAATCTATATATACATTTTTTTTATATCTGCCCCATATGTTTATAGTTGTAAGTGTGGAAATTGCTTAAATTGCTGGCTGAAGTGGAAAACCTTTGCTGTAAGGAAATACAAAAGGTAACATTTGCTGTCGCCAAACGACTGCATATTAAACCTGTACCTTTTGGTTATTTGTACGCTACATTAGATGCCTGTAAGACTACTCAAGTAGACTATTTTGGGAGAACCAGTTGTGCTTGGAGCTGTATAATGAAATCCATGATGAGTTGACGTCAGCTCATTGCGGAAGCTGAAAGAACCTCATTTTACCTCAGTTTAACGCATTAATTTTAACTTTTCCCTTGTTTAATCTGACATTGTAACATCATATATATGACAGAAAGTAAGGAAAAGCATAATAGGTCCCCTTTAATGTATTTTTTTTTTTAAAGCTGCTCCAATCAAGATTTTGACAGTAAAAATGGGTCAGATTACCACGTGTAATATGAAAGAATTGACTCACAGGAGTGTGTTACCACCCCGTTCTGCTTCAGGGAGTGTTGTAGTGTCTTTGAGCTAAACGTTTTGGTTTTATGGTCCACTGCTTCACTGGTTTGGTTCCGTCTTACTGCTTTCTTCCTTTAAGTATATTCTTTTTTAGTTAGTCCTTATTCTTTCATTCAGTGTCTGTACACAAGGTCAATCACAGGTCACCATAGTTCATTGTTTATCTCTAGCCTAGTGAGTGTGCAGCTGCTCCACTCCCATCAGCAGTAACCATAGTAACCAAGGTTACAGCAGGGCCCCTTATCGATAGCATGTGTAGGGAGGTGTAAACATTTGAGGGAGAATGAGGGGCCTTAGAGTCCAAGGGCCAGATAGTGCACATCATCTTTATTAAGACAAAAGTCAAGGAAGATCCTCTGGGTGAGACATGATCATGTTTATACTTAGGTATCCAATAAAATTAAAAATGTATATGAGATATACATATATACTCATACATACATATATTTATTTATTTGGGAATATAGTTGGTGACATGCAAACTTGAGCCATGTGAGAACCTTTGGGTTTATAAGCACATTTTCCAGGGGAAGCTTCAGATTTGGGATGGCATTACACTAGTTAGCCTGTTAATGTCTTTAATTGTACATTGCTAATCTCCTTGATGCATCAAGCTGCAATAAATTGTTGTGCTTAAGACATCGGGCATCTCCTGAAAGCTCCTTCATCCAGCTCACAAGGTTTCCATCACAATCATCAACCCTTTTTTCAGCCTCATCAGAGGGATAGCTAGGATAAACCCACTGTCTGCTACCTGCTCAGCACCAAACAGCAGACAGAAAAACTAAGCAACCAGCTGGTGAACATAGTAGAGCATTTAGAAGCTAACGAGTCAGATATTTCCCTCAAGATTTGATGGAAACCACAACAGAGCTAAATGGAGGGAAACACATCTCCAAATAAATGCTAATGTTGCTACGTGTCTGCTAGATGTGTAAACTACTGGTTGTTTGCTGACACGTTAGCCGCATCAACTTTGTAAGCTGATAATATGTTCATGTGTTTGCAGTTTGATCTGCTGTCCCAGAGTGTCCCAAAAAAGATCTGGCTAGCACTGTTTTTGTAATCTTTCTTCTTTTTTTAAAGGTGCTATTTGTAAGTTTAGCTATTGCTACATATCTGACGTTAGCAGTAACAGCTGTTAATTTACCAATCTAGAAGAAATGTTGCGAGTTCGGCATCAAACTTCATTCTTTACTCCCCAAGAGCTTTCCCCAGAGGTGAACAACAAAACAAAACCATTGTTAACTCTTTTCTCTATAATGTCTTTTCTCCTACTGAAGTTAGCATGCTAACCAGCTAGCCTCGCCTAGTGTTGTCACTTTCTCATAGCGACTCACTGTAGCCTCCAACCTGCCCTGAATACATGGTGCTGCTCAGAGGTCGTATAATAATCTGTAAACACAATAATGGCAGAAACTCTTGTCAAGCGACAATCACCACTGCCCACTCCCAGTAAGAAACCACTTTTGGCGGCAGAGAAAACTTACAAACAGCCCCTTTAAAATTTCTGTGTGACATATTTGTTTCTATCTCTCTGAGTCTTCAATATAAAGACATGCCTTGCTGTCACATACCATATGCAGCCCAGGGGAAGCAATTTTAAACATGTATAAGACTGGTACTTGGTAGCGCTCTTGGAGAACTTTCATGGTTGTAGAAATGATGCCACTGTGAAAAACCAAATACGAACCAAAACCCAAATGACCTTAGTTAAATTAATTGCCAAGTGACAGGATATCATAGCTGCTTTGGGAGTTGCTTACATTGGACTGGGCCCAGTTTGTGCCTCTCATGTAATCAGTGTTTTTACATTTCAGACTTTTGCTTTCGAATCACAGATAGAAGCTACTGCTTGCGTAAAGGAACAGACATGCACATTATGAAATCAGTTAAAAATTTACTGCACAGCAGATGTGATATTTTTCACCAGTAAGTGTAAATGACCTGCCAAGTTTTAAAAAGTTTGCTTTGTATTATCTTTGAAGAAAACAAACTCTTATCTGTGAGTTGATAGTAAGCTCCAATGCGAATAAAAACTGAAATGCAAAAATGATGTCCGCATGAGAAGCACAAACTGGGGCGAACTTTTGACTAAATTAAAACCACATGGAAAACAGGTTTGTGGAAGAAAAGTCAATTCATAACACCTGTAGAAGAAATTTCCACATATTATCCTACTCAGTTTTTCTGTGCTCTGACAAAAAAAAAAAAAAAATAGCCTGTAGTCCAAGCAACATGTAACTTTTACACCCAACAGGCCGTCTTTGTCCTTGAGTCTCTTTGTTGCCAAATAGCTTTCAACAAGAACAGAACTGGCAGGTATCAAGCAACTTTACCAGATGAAATATCCCTCCTCTTCTTCTTTTCCTCTCCTCCTGCCTCTCTTGTATACTAAATGTATGTAATCACAATACTTGCAGCATGGGTTAAGTCATATTGCACATGAAAATGTAGAGGACAAAGCTTCTTACACTGATGCTTTGCATGTTTCTCTGCAGGGAGAGAAGCAGCTCTTTGCTCTCTGTGCATCATACGTCTTCTTTAATCTCATCCGATTACTGAGTAGAAAATAAAATTTACTCTCTCCTCTCATAAAAGACAATATGCCTCTGCAGTATATGCCATTGTTAAAGATAATTAAATGGTTTAAAGCTGTAGATTTGCTGGTGGACACAGATGTAGCAGCTGTTATAATAGAGGAAAGGATGAGTTTTCTTATTGTCACAGGCACTAGGGATTTTGGTCGGTTGTTCTGTCCACCAGTTTCGGAGAGACCGAAAAATGTGAACTACTGCCATTACTTGTTTTACAGACATTCAGGACTGTCATATTGGATTATTATATTATTATTGCCATTACTTAGATATTCATGACTTCCAGAGGATAAATCATACTCACTTTGATGATCCGCTGACTTTTCCTCTAGCGCCACCATGAGGTTAACAACTTTTGTTTTTTGGGAAACGTCTCGTTAACTATTGGATGGAATATTACATTATTATTGCCATTAAATTTGGTACAGATATTCCCCTTCTCCTCAGGCTCCATCACATAACAATGAGAGAAAAATATATATATTTTCAGCTTTATTCTTTAAAAATAAGTCAAATGTATAAAATTGACAAAGTAGAGGAATAAGGGTTAGTATGAATAATGTCAACCCTTTTTATTGCTTTTTAAGTATTTCTGTGTATATTTTTACTGCAGCGAGTTTTGTCTGATAGGGAGGTGTCCTTTCCATATTGATGCTTAATGTATATATGAAAAGATAACATTGCAGTCAGGAACGCAGTAGCAGTAATGTAGTGCTACTAGCAGGGTCAGCGGCGGCACGACTTTTTAATATCTCCCATTTCCAAGGGAGACCAGCCCCCACGGCTTATATAACACCGGAAACAGATGTTGGCAACACACAATCATCTCTCCCTCTCTCTTTTTCTCTCACTCTCTCTCTTCCTTTGTGTCCTCTTTCTTCCCCTTTTGTCCTTTACTCACACTGTGACATGTTCAAAGTATATGTGTTTTCTCCATGATAAATATACCTGCACATTGCTCAGTTTTCCACAGATTTTTTTAGCACAGAAGCTGCTCTTGTAATCAAAACCACTACAAACTAGTGTAGTGACACAGATACATATAATTAAATCCATTTCTTTAATATTGCTTAAACTTGCAGTTTAAAGTCTAATGCAGTGCCAAGTCACTTTTAGTTTCACACTGTGTGCGGTATTTGTGAGAGGAGGGGTTAATGTTTCCCGTTGTGGATTATTTGTTGTGTAATCCTTCGCTTTAGCTGCAAACACCACAGTGATGCAACTATTTTATATCACATAGATGCAACACAAATAAACACATCATCCAGAAAACCGCGCTGATCTGAAGAGTAAGACCAGATGGGAGCATGGGAGAGCGAGAGGAAATTATATAAATGGAGATCACTAACATAGTTTCAGGTGAATGTCCTCCATCACCTGCTTTGCTGCTGTAAGATCCTCTGTTGTGGACGTATTCTATTTTTAAAATCTGTGTCATACTGTATCAAAGTCAGAAATTTTAAAAACCCATCTCTGACCTCAAATACTCTTTTGTGATAATTTGATTTTGAGACACGCTGCCTTTTTCTCAACTTGATCAGGAAATGAAAAGTCCATTTCACCTCCTCTTGCTTCCAAGCCCAGATGATGCCTGTTGCCAAGGCGACTGCTATAACCCAGGTGACAGACCCTTCCTGTGAGCTGCGCCCTGTGATTGGCCTGTCGAACCGGGGGGGTGGG
>NW_019525453.1:4531115-4537231 GCF_002814215.2 Seriola lalandi dorsalis | reverse complement strand
GGGGTGTCCACAGATTGAGCCTTTTGATTGGCTGGCTGGTTGGCAGAGGCAGGGGCCCCGGCAGACAGAGATTCTGTAGAGAGCATTGATTTAATCGGCTGGCAAGCGGGCAGACAGTCAGTGCACGCGCACACGTGCGCGCACACACAGACGCGCACACACACACTTACACAAACGGCTGGCGGGCTGGAGGTGCAAGGGGAAATTTGGCCCAGTGGGGGTCACCTCTGTGGGAGCGATTGTATGTGTGTGTAATATCATGCTCTCCAGGAGAGGCGTTGCTGGCAGTAATAGAAGCACTCCCAGGAGCAGACCACGCTGGGTAATATCACACTCCCTAGGGAACTTGCCATACACACACACTCGCTCACTCACTCACATACACACACACACACACACGGAGCAAAACACAGCACATATGGCCTGTGTTCAACATAAATGACATACTAATGCAAAGATCCAGACAGGGGGGACACAAATCAACAGTGCACACACATGCTATTAGCTTCTTGCATTCTTACAAGGTCAGATGATGTAGTGAGCGGTAGCAAGGTTTTTGACTCATTCACTGGACATTGTAGGATCAGGAGACACACTGAGAGAGCAGCATTCACAGACGCTCTGGATGGTAATCTTTCATGAGAAATTATACAAGTTGAATTGTCATTTATTTTACCAAGGAGTCCATAAAACAGGAAAAATCAGGTGCCAGACATGAATGTGGAGGTTAATTTAATCCAAGTTTTTGAAGCCTGCAGCAGGATATGTCTTGCAGCAGATCAGATGCCAATGCTTTTTAATATTCTGTCTGTGCACCGACAGTAATGTTTATAAAATATCATTCTAGGTGATTTAATTTGAAACTTTGGTTGGTGTATATATCTTCTATATTTATTTTTGCAATGTAATCAGAACAGAGTTCTTACCGTAGTCAATGCAATACATTAAACAACTTCTCCAGATTTTATTGTAACTGAACTGCTATAAGTTCAATTTTGGACTTAAGTGAGAGATAAAATTAAGTTGTGACCATATATATGACAGACATACTGTATAAACACCTGCCACAGCACTCAAAACCACCTCTGTGGCAGTCCCCGCTACAGTAGGTGTCTCCAGGACCACATTTCGCCATGATGAGACACAGACTCACAAGGTGAAAACAAAACCAGCCACGCTGTCTTTTGAGAACTCACTGCTTAGATTGTCAGCATGTTGACAGGCATCACAGCTGGTGGGATCTCATCACAAGATGGTTTCTACTTTTACCAAAAGTCTTAGAGTGGAATGATTGACACCGGCCCCGTTCATACTTTGATTGGCTAATTGTCTATGTCTCAATCACGAGCTCAGTGGTCCTCTTACACCTGGCTGTAATTTACATGATAAATGTTTTATTTTTCACTTTTAGTGATGAACTTTTTTACTCCTTAACGGGCTCTTTTCTACGTTCTGAAGTGTATTTCTTGTTTGTTGATGTTTGATGAATCCGGGTCCACGACCCCTAAGATGTGGCAAATAAACCTGGGTGGTCACAATGTGATTAACATGATAGTAAAGCAGAGAAAAATATCTTCTCTCTTTCACAGAGAATATGTTTTAGATACAGAGTAGTTCCAGACACCAGCGCACACAGTGAGGTCTGTGAATGATTATTTTAGAGGTGTAATTGTATTTACCACAAACAAAATGTCATTCATCTCTATTTTATTGCAGAAGTCTCAAAGAATGTCTAACTAAAACTAAAGCTATCTGCATGACTAGAAGGAAATATGTTTGTGTTGATTATTTGGGTGAACTGACACTTTAAGTGGCCACAAGCCAAAATGATGGGAACCACTGATGTAGTGGAAACATTAAAGTGTGTTTTTCTCATGCACTTCAACACAAAATGCTACTCAGGTTTTAGAATTTGTCTCCATTGCTCACATGCACGTCTCTGGCACATCTGACATTTCCCTCTTAATAGATTCCTTGCAGTATTTGCAGAAATCAGAAGCCTGCAGTCATGACATCTCCCCGCCCTGTAGCCTGTACCTGTAACATATCACAGAGCACTACAAAGTGAGCTGAACACGAGGCAGGACGGCTTTAATTTTATATTTACTTCTCCCTCGCTCTCCCTCTTCCTCTGCCATTCTCTGTCTCTGCCGTACACAAACTCCAGATTTTGCCACATTCAGATGACAAGGCAGATGAAAGCACAGAGAAGGCTGCGAGAGATGGAGACAGGGAGTGTATTCTCGGCCCATCCGAGATCCCTCCCCCTTTCTATAATCTATAGGCTGGTTTTCACTCAGATTGGGAGCCGACAGCTTCATTAGGTGAGGGGGGGAAGCTGCTTTGATCTAAAAATACACACCATCATCGCCTCTGGAGTGGGAAAAGTTAAAGAGTTTCCCTGTGTCTTAATCAGAAAAAAAAGATGATTTTTATTCTGACGAGAGACAGAGGATTGGAAAATATTGAGCGAGGTGGCATTGAGGATGCATTAATTCTCATTCCTGCAAGTGTTATCTTCCTTGGGAATATGGGAATGTTTGCGTGGCTGAAGTGTGTGTGTGTGTGTGTGTGGTTTTTTTTTTGTTTTGTTTTGTTTTTTGAGGGGGGAGGGAGGCAGTAATCTATCTGTGTTTGAGCCAGTAGATGCTGTTGTTTTTCTCAAGGTCTTTATCTCGGTGGGACTGCAGCATTGCTGTGTATACAGGTGGTTTGGTAAATAAGAATCCAGCACAAGCTCTGGACTTTGAGCTTGTGTTTGGGCTTTGGACTTGTTGGCTCAGGTCAGTGTGCTGTGATGTTTGTGATGTGCTTTGAGGGGCCCGATAGCACTTCCAATAACATCTCTCGCATCTCTCTCGCTGTCCCCTCTCCACCCCTCCCTCGCTCTCCACCTCTGTCTTTCTTTCTTTCTTTCAGAGCATAGGCAAAGGCTCCCTGTGGTCCATAGATCCGGAGTATAGGCACAACCTGATCCAGGCGCTGAAGAAGACGCCGTACCATCCCTACTCGCCCGGCCTGGCCACCCCCTCCACCTCTCCACCCACCCTGCCTCAGACATTTCACCACAGGTAAGGAGGATTTTTAAAGTGGCTGATTGATTTGATACATTTATATGACATATTTTCCAAATGAATTGCTTAATGGCTGTGCTTAATTTGATTGGATTATTTAGCTTGGTTAATTGATTAACACATTCACTGATTCACACACACATACCTACAGTATATACACACACGTGTAGCGACATATGTAGATGGATGCTACAGTGCCTTCCCAGCCCATGTGAGCAGTTTCATTCTTGTACTCAGATATTTCTCTGAGGTATTCAGACCTGTCGTATCATCTTTAAATGTTTTAAAATTAATTACATTTTATGATTTTATTGGTATATTTTGGCACAGCAACTTATAGATTATAATAGTTTTTAGGAAACGTCTCTCACTGCGACAGCTGCCTCAGGGTGTTTACGCAGGCCTCCGTCCAGGATCATCCTCTGTTGCACCCAACAATGTAACATGACCTACTGTCAATCTCTGTCACATCCCTGTGACCGCCTCCTGTCTGAGTCACTGACCGCTTCGCTTTACACAGAGTTTTTTCCCTTCAGCCTGGCTTTTAATTTAGCACGGTTTTTAGTCATTAGTCGCTTGATTTATTCACTTATTTTATTGTTAATGTTTGTTACTGTTATTAAAACTTTTAACATCTATTTTATTGAATTCCATTGTCAGCTTTCTTTTTTGATTTGCCCTTTTTTGGCTCATCAGTCATCTGTGAAGCACTTTGAACTGCACTAACCTGTATGAAAAGTGCTACACACGGGAAGTTTGATTGATTGATTGATTGATTGATTGATTGATTGATCGACAGACAGTACACTGCTACTATCAATGTGCTCTAATTGTTTTAGGTCCCTTTAAAACTAACACTTATAATTCTGTCATGTTTTCTTCTGCTGACTCTTGAAAGACTTGAAGTTTCTTTCTTTCTCTTATTTTTTTTTTTTTAACTGAACTTTTCCAACAGAGCAGTTTAGATATGTTGGTTATGCTAATGATCAAACGCTCACCGCCTGATGAACAGGTGGCAGGTTGACAATGAGCGATTTCCAACAAGTCTGTGCAGTTGAGTTTCCTGAGTCTAACTTTGAAAGCTCGTACAAACAGCCACACAGAAGAAAGTAAAGACCCATTTATTTGATTAATCAGATATTCAGTTAAAATAAGATGAATGTGCAACAGTTTGGATGATTAATCATTAAGTCGATTATCAAGCTGAGACATTCTCCAGTTCCAGCTTTTCACATGTAACATGATTCTCCACTTTCTGTCATTGATTTTCTGATTGATCGCAATTTTCACTTTTAACCTCCTAGGACCTGGCGTCCACATATGTGGACCTCACATTTTGGGTTCTCTAGACCACAATACTAACTTTTTCTCAACAAGGGCCTGGTGACCACATATGAGGATATTATACTGCCACTCAGTAATCGAAATTTAAAACTAATGTCCTCATATGTGGACATCATTTTTCTCAGGTCCCAATCAGCCTATATAGCAAAGAATAGAGCTCAGGTCTTAGGAGGTTAAGGACTGGATACTGAGTCTTAAAATAAAGATCAATCTTTGAATCTTTTTGTGTACTTAGTTGCCTATTTTAGTCAATTTTGTAACATATTTTGTAGCAGGGAAATGGGTTTACAATTGTTGTTCACCTGTGGAATAAAAAGAGAGTCTAGTTTTCAGCATAAATTCAGCCAAGCCGAAAGCCTCAAAGCCTCTCTTCTGATTGGCTCACTGGTAAACTGAAAACCACAAATATATCTTCTCATGGATCAACACTTCACATAAAACACCAGAAAAGTGTCAAATATGAGCCCTTTAAATTTTAATTTAATAGGAAAATCTGTGCCAATATTCAGCCTTATATATTTTGTAAAAATTGTAAATTTTTGGATTTTAGTGAGAACAAAAACAAGAAATTAGAGGTTTTCACTGTTGGTCCTGGAAATTTGCATTTCTTACTATTTTCTAAACAGTGAATCAAAAAAAGATCAATGCATTAAACGATAATATGAGCATTCATTAGTTGCAGCCCTGAGGTACATAGAACATAAAACACGTACACTCCTCCACCTCTCTTATTCTCTCCACCCACTTGCCCCTGGCATTATATAGCTGACCCACCCTATCCTCTCTTTTTTTCTTTTTTCTTTTTTTTTCATGCAACAACTCTCCCATCTCTCTTCCCATCTCCCTCTCCCTCAGGCACATGCTCAGGTAAAAGAACTGGTTGCCTTTTCTTCTCTCCACATGTTCACTTGTTCATTCCCTCACCTTCTCCCCAGTCTATCCTGTGCATCCCCCTGTTTCGCTTCTCTTCTTCTTCAGCTCTTCACACTCCTCCTTTCTGCTCCTCTCACTCTCTTGTCTCTTCTTTTAATACCTCACACAGCCTCCCGCTCATCCTCAGGCATACATTACAACTAGTGGGGGCACCCGGTGCTCCGTCTTCTTTATTTATCCCTGCTGTGATTTATTCCCACTCTCTCTCTCTCCCTCTCTGCTCTTCTCACTCTCTCTCCACCACTTTATCATTCAATTAAATCCTCTTTTGTCTACATTCGCTTCATTCTCCAGCCCCTCGCAGTCCCCTTGCATGCGCACAAGCATCTCCACAGCAGCATCCACCTGTGTTGTTTCCTCCACATTCCTCTCCTGACCTCTCCTCCACCCTCCATCCTCTTCCTTCGCTAACTTCTTGGTTTCCGACACTTTCGCCCATCCCTCTGGATATGTCAGCGAGAGCTACTATTAGTTGTCTTTCTTCCTTTCTTTGCTTGCTCTCTTTCTCTCTCTCTCTCTCTCTCTCTGTCTTCCTCATTCTCTCTCTCTCTCTCCCTCTCTCTCTCTCTATGAATACCCCACCACCACCACCACCTTCCCTCCACCCCGCTCCCCAGTTGATCCGGGCAGGTTGGCTTGCAGAGCCAGCGGACTGTGTAAGACAGAATAATTGGTTCACCATAAAATGTAAAAGTGTCATTTTGAACAATGAGGTATGGGGAAGTGGAACAAATTGGGGGGATATGGGTGGGGGGTTGGGGGGGT
>NW_019525453.1:4438358-4531095 GCF_002814215.2 Seriola lalandi dorsalis | reverse complement strand
GGGTGGGGTGAGGGGGCTGAGCAGAGGCAGGGGGGAGTGAAGGGGAGGAGTGGGAGAGAGAGGAGAGGTTGTTCATTTGCATTGTGACACACAGTGGGAAATGAGAGAGAAACTGAGGAGAGTCCATTTCTTGGTTAGAATGGAGCTGAGGTCCCTTATGATGCAGCACCTGAGGAGCGTGCAGTGTGTGTGTGTGTGTGTGTGTGTGTGTGTGTGTGTGTGTGTGTGTGTGTGTGTGTGTGTTTGTTTGTTTGTTTGTCTTAACCATGTTCATGGTGTCCACTATACTTCTGGTGCTTTGTGGGAACTGAAATGCTGGACCCCACAACTTTAAAAAGCTGTTTGAGGATTAAGACTTGGTTTAAGGGTTAGGGTCAGAGTTAGGTTTAGGTTAAGGTAAGGGTAAGGGTTGAAGTTAGGCATTTAGTTGTGATGGTTAAGGTAAGGTTAAGGGGCAAGGGAATGCATTTTTGTCAATGACGGGTCCCCACAAAGGGAGCTGTACAAACATGTTATCTAACCTTCCCAGCAGCCATCAGTTTTCATTATAACTGCAACTAACAATTATTTTCATTGTCAAGTGATCCAATCATTCTTTCTTGATTGATTAATTATTTTTAGCTGAAAAAAGTGAAAATTGTCCATCAATGTTTCCCGAGAGTCCAAGGTGACATCGTCAAATATCTTGGGTGATTTAAAACAGAGAAAAGTACTAAATCCTCTCAGTGGAGAACCTTCAATCAAAGAATGGTGGCCATTTTTACTTCAAAAAATTAATAAAATGGTTAATTGTTTGTGAGAAAAGTTGCTAAATTAATTGATGATTAATTAATCGGTGTTGCAGCTTTAGTTTCCATTCATTTCTTCACAATATGAGAATCAACCTGAGACTTGCAGAGACTGAGAACTCTTTTGTTGCCTTCCTTGTACACATGACAGTTGTTTGCAGTTATGAGCAGGGGTCAGGTGCATTTAAGTGCAGTTCAGCATCAAACTCTTTAGCGTGAGCTGGTGAAAAACTAATTTTAATGCAAGAAAGACCATCATCATAGTCAGTGTTTTCTGTGTCTTTTTGTCCAGGCGAAAGCGCCTCTCTTTGACTCTCAGATATCAGAGCATCTTTGAATCCTTGAAAAGGAGAGCCTTCAAAAATGTCACTGCTTTTCGACAACTATGAACTCCAAACGTTACATATGACTGAATAGCATGCACCTTTCAAGTCTCTGTGAGTTAACTTTTTTGTATCGTCCTTAAATTAATGGAAACCAGCAGCTTTACAAAAGGTAGAAAATCAGTCTAAGAATTTAGAAACAGGCCAGCAGCAATGTAAAGTACATGCACAGCATGTACAGTATGCACAATTTGTAGCTAATGGGCTACAACATGAAACCACCACTTGTATGGTCCTTTAACCTCTTTAGCAACACTGTGCTGCTGTTCCATTATACAGAAATGCTGCTGGATCCACATCCCGAAGTTTCCAAAGATATAAAACATGTCAGTCTCAATAAGCAAAGCACATTGATGATTATCCACAAGATATCTGTGCTTTTTCCATTTGATCCAATAGTGCAGCAATAAAAAATACATTTGTGTTGGAACAAGCAGATACAGAACAGATAAGTGTCCTGCAGTGTGGAAGGAATGTATTCTCTAACTTTAAAGGCACTTAGTGGTGAATTTAGGAAGAAAATTGGGTTCAATAGGGAATTAATATTACCCTTTGAAGCTGGCACAATAGGACCACTGTTCACACGAAGTCAGAATTTGCAACTGCGGTCTTGTACTTTTAATTATATTAGACAACAAACAAGCATCCTGCCTTCAGGTTTCAGAGCACCATGGCTCAAAAAACACATGAATGGGGCAAAAGGTCATCCTTGTCCTTGGAATTAGTCATTTCAAAAGAAAAAATCCCCACTCAATGTCCACTTACTAGTTTTTTTTCCCAGTTTTGGACACTATTACACAGTCTGCAACATAGTTCATAGTTGTTATGGATATGGATCTGTCTACGTGCACATATTCAAATGTTTTGGGATAATAAAAGAAAACAGGTGAAGACTACATGATCGAGTGAAAGCTCCAGGGATTTAAAAAAAAAATTATTTCTGTTTATTAAAACCAGAAAAAAAACATACTGTTTTGTACACTACGAGTCAGAACAGGCTATTCAGTTAAGATAAATTCTTTGTTAAAAGTTGTGAGTGATTAAAAACGCTTAAACACTTTTAAGATTTTAGCCTTAACATCTTATGAAAAAAGTCATCTCATAAAGCTCAAAGATCAAGATTATTTTTTGAAACTGTATAAGTAGTGAACCTTAAAAGTCCCATTTTTTACACTTTTCATGTGTTTTATTTGAAGTGTTGATCCATAAGAAGTTATCTTTGTGGTTTTAATAACTAAAAACCATCTCAGTGTAGTTTTACATTTCATCTCTCAGGCTTCTCTCTGGAGCTCCAGTAACAAAAGGTTGGTGAGGCAATCGGAAGAGAGGAGGTTTTGAGCCTCTCTTCTGATTGGCTGATTGTTTTCTGAGTGATCGATTAAAAATAGCAGATTTCAGGTAAACACTGAGAGAAATCAAATCCTGCAAGGTTGATGGTGGGTCCAGGTGGGTAGGGCTTGGGGCTTAGAGCGCTGAGTGCTTTTCTTGTGACATCACAAAGTTACAGAAGTCCTGACGGCTCGTTTCAAGTCTTAGTGTCTGAATACAGGCTGTGTGCATTTCTCTGTGGACTGAGCGCTTTGATACTTTCACAGTATTAATATAGAACCTAGACCTGCTTTATAATCAAACACATGGACATCTACCATTATACTATATGGGATCTTTAAGGTGTAGATTAAAGGATCAGGGAATAAATCTCGTCAGAAGATGGTCCATATGAACCAAGTGATCAAACACAAATGTACAGTCTGTGTCACAATATTAAATAAGATATTAACAGTTTCCTTTATATGTATCTTGGAACTCAGTAGGTCCAATCAATATAACACAATATCTCTTTCAAGAGCACTCACTCTCAAGAATATTATGTTATTAAGTGTAATGACTGTGAATGGTTGCACAGCTTGTCTATTATGTTAAGGTCAAGGACTGTCTCAAGCAGTTCTACAGAACTCAGAAGTGGACGATGAACGCAGAGAATGAGAAGATAGAGAGACAGGAAGTGGCAGAATGAAGAGGTGGAGAACAGAGGGGATAAAGAGGCTGAGAAGGGAGGAGGGGGATAGAGGGAGAGCAATGACGCTTCTTTGTCCTCTACTCTTTGTAGCTTTACACCTCTTGGTTTTTCATGGACCATAATAACTCACGCCGCGCCAGTCGACCCCCACCTGCAGTTTGCTCCAGCACGTGTGTCCGTGTGTGCGTCTTTATCTGCATGTGTGCACGAGTCAGTGCAGTTATGTTTTTCAGTCCAACTCTGTGTGTGTGGATGTATGTATCCTATGTGCGACATGTATTTCTAAATGGGTGCATGTGGATGTGTCAGACATGTGCAAGTGTGTGTGTGTGTGTGTGTGTGTGTGTGTGTGTGTGTGTGTGTGTGTGTGTGTGTGTGTGTGTGTGTGCATGTGTGTATGCGTGTGTGTGTGTGTGTGTGTGGAAGGGAGAGAGAGGGAGAGAGAGCATGCTGGGTAGGAGGTCAGCTCCATGGTGCATTCCTTCACACCCCATCAGCATCTGGATGGGAGGAGGAGGGGAGGGGAAAATGGATGGAAGGAGAGAAGGGTGTCTCAATGGGTTTGGGGAGGAGCTCTCTCCCTCCGTTTCTCTCTTTCTTTCTTTCCCCCCACCTTCCCTCTCCCCTCACTCGCAGAGAAAAGATGAGGGGAGATGTTGGTGGTGGTGGGGGGGTGAGCGTCTGCCACGAGTTTAGTCCCTCGCCTACTACATTAAATGTACAGGGTTGCCTTGGCAACGGGAACGCCGCCATGGCAACACATGTAGTATAAGGCAGGTGCTGTCGCACTGTGAAGCCATTTGTTGAGAGAGAGAGACAGCGGATGGGAAGAGAGACAGAAAGAAAGAGTGAGAAAAGGGGAGAGGGAGCGGGGTTGAGCGAGAGGGGGGAGAATGAGATGGGCGGGGGGTGGGGTGGTAGGGAAAACAGACAGGCTGTTAGCGCAGGAAAAATATGTTATCGCCGTGGCAACGCAATGTGGCAACTCTCCATGGCAACAGCAGGTGGCTCAGGGCTGAAATTTGCGTTCTGCTTTTGCTTTTTCGTGTTGCTCTGTGTGTGTGTGTGTGTGTGTGTGTGTGTGTGTGTGTGTGTGTACATGTACAGTAAGTGTGTGTGTCTGCATGCAGCAGTGTGTGTGTGTGTGTGTGTGTGTGTGTGTGTGTGTGTGTGAGTCCATCTTTTCCCTGCATCTGGTGAGGTGAGAGCCACATCACAAGTGCAGACGTCCAAATCCTCTCATTCAGCAGCTTAGCTGAACATAAAACAGGAATCATATTACAAAGGAAACTCTCCTGATGAGTGGAAACGAGTGGGTTGCTTTTACAGAGTTCACAGCATCCCCAGGTGTTTTCTCTCCTGTTTGTGTGTGCACGCGTGCGTGTGTGTGTGTGTACATATGACCAAGATGTATGTTGTCAGCCACACACTGACTGTGTTTGAGAACAGCCTGTCTAACCACAGAGAGAGAAAGAAAGGAGCAGTCAGACATGTTGCCTAATGGGGAACTAAAGACCACTCAACCTGGGAAAGCTCCTACATCCTATCTCTCTTTCTCTCTCTCTCTCTCGCTCGCTCTCTCCCCATCCTTATCCCTCCATTTTTCTCCTTCTGTATTAAAATTATGGATTCACCAGCAGAACTGTATCTCTTGTCTTCTTGTGCGTTTGTGTGTGTGTGTTTGTTTGTGTGTGTGTGTGTGTGTGTGTGTGTGAGTGTGTGTGTGTGTGTGTGTTTGTGTGTGTGTGTATGTGAGTGAAGATGTCTCTGTCTATGTGAGAAATGCCGTCATTACCTCCCTCATTAGTGGTGCAATGATCACGTAAACTGAATCCCCGGCTTTGTGTGTTCTTCTTCTCCTGTGTGTGTGTGTGTGTGTGTGTGTGTGTGTGTGTGTGTGTGTGTGTGTGTGTGTGTGTGTGTGTGTGTGTGTGTCTTTGCATCGTGTGTTTTAATGTGTCACACTATATGCACGTCTTAAACATGCCTGTGTGACATGAGCGTGTGTTAAATGTGTGTGCGCTGATGATGAGATTTTTTTCTTTTTTTATTTGAATGTGTGTGAATGGACCAGTGGCGGGCGGTGGGGGGTTGTCATGAGAAATTACCCCCATGGACTACAGCAGCGAGGCTGTAATTCTCTGAGGTAATCACAGGGAATAATGGCAACAGTGGGACACCCGGGAATCTAATCACTATAATCAGAACCACTGGCTTATGGGCTCAAATTCCTGCTTTGCTATCTGCCTCGTGATGAAGCCTGCTGGGCTGGTTGGCTGCTGCAACATGATCAAATGATTGACCAGTTTTCTCTTTCTCTCCACCTCACTCCCTCCATCCCTTCTTCCTCTTTCCCCTCTAGTCCACCATTGTGGTCGGGGAGTCCCCTCTTCAGAAAGAACGGAGGAGTTCTCCTACAAGGTACCGTTTCACCTCTGCAAGTCTTGTACTGTATGTGTGTGATCTCCTGCCTGTTTCTTTCTTTCTATCTCTTTCTCTCTCTCTCTCTCACTCACTCTCTTCCTCACCGCCCCACAACCCCTCAACCCCAAACCAGCCCCTCCCTCCACCCTCCACCCTCTATGGATGTGCCTACTCCAATCATCTCAATTCCAAATCCCTCTTTTTAGAATCGCACCTTGAGAATACCGAGCGCTGAGTTCTGACACTTGGCTCGGCGCCAGAGGAGGAATGTTTTTTCTACGGAGGCGTATTTGAAGGTTAAAAAAAAAAAAGGAGTGATGGAGACAAAGTAAGAGACAGAGAGAGAGAGAGAGGTAAAGAGAGAAGAAAAGGGGGAGAGAAAATCCCATCTTCAAATCAGAAGCTGGGGAGATATCCCCCTGCCTCCTTTCCTCATTCAACACAGCATATAGTCTCACTCTTTCACTCATACACCTTTTCCCTGTATTTCTCATTATTCCTATCCTCCTCTCCTCCTCTTCCTCTCCCCCCTCCCGACCTCCTCCCTGGTGGCTGGACGGCAGTTTAAATGGACATTCAATCCCAATCAGGGAGCACTCCGGGAGCTCGCTGGGCTGCCGAGTCCTAAATGGAGGGGGAAATGGATACATTAGGCGTCTGCGGCGCGCCCTCCATTGCCGCTGATAATGGAGTAGTAATGGTCAAGGAGCCGAGGTTGGAGAGAGCGGCTGAAAACCTGGTCTCCCCCTAGACACACACAGTCTGAGAGTGATGTGTCTGAGCAGCTGGACAGATAGATAGACAGACAGTGAGCGAGACAGTCAGGAACTCGGAGCGCACACGTGACAGGGCGAGACAGGAGAAGAGAAACTTTTTAAATGTGTAATGTGTTTCTGAAGGGAGAGAGGGTGCAGAATGCCCGGGTGTGATATTTGGAGGCGGCAGCAGGGAGAAAGAAAGTTGTGGCAGTCAGCCAGAGGCAAAGACAAGGAAAAAGAGGCGAGGGGGGGGGTGGGGGCTGCCAGAGAGAGTGAGTTTGGGGCTGTTAGTGCCCTGTGTTATTACTTCCATCTCCCATTCCCAGAGCTTTCAGAGCTGCTCCGCTCTGAGCTGATGTGGGCTGAAATCTGCCTCTCCCTGTGGCCCAGCACTGGCTCAGGATGAACACAAGGACAATGGCTGGCAGCTGTGTCCTCAACCCTACCCATCACTCCACCTCCACAACCCCTAAAGTTCATCATTCAATCATGAAGTCTTCCTATTTTATTTAAGTTCTGAAGTCACCTGCTATTATTTTTAAAAGGAGCCTAATTTCAGTTGGATTTATTTGGAGCCAGTTCTAAGTCTTTATTAACCTGTCAGCTGCAAACAAAGTGTGAATCCAAGCCAACAGAAACATTGACCACCTCCTAAATGTTTAATTGCAGTGTATTTGTTTTTGGAGGATGTTTTTTATTGCACCTGCAGACAGCTAGAAAGCAGCAGATTGAACCTTGAGTATTCCATTTTATTCTACTCCTTGTACTTGTACTCATTACATTTCATGGGGATATGTTGCACTACAGCTCCACTGTAACCTATAATCAGCCTATAAAATATGATGCATTGTTACACAGTAAGTGAAACCAGCAAACAGTCTATAAAACTGTTATTATTAGCTCTGCCTCAACCAGCTACATCATTACAATGCTGCTTACATGTTAATGCATCAATAACATGAATCCAATATTACAATATACAATAATATAACACTGACAGGATAATTGCTGCCAATATTTTTGATACTTTAAGTACATTTTGATGATTAAATGTAATTTTCTAAAAGCAGTGGTGGAAGAGTCCTGCTCCTTTAAAATAAAGAAATAAAATTGAGATAAAAGTAGCAATACTATAATATATCTATCTATCTATCCACCTATCTATCTAGTAACTAATAGTTTTGAAATTTATGTAGTTGAGTAAAAAGTACAATATTTATTATCTGTAGTGGAATAAAGGTAAAGTAGCTTAAAAACTTTGTCACTAATGCAAATACTCATCTATTTATGTTATCCATTAAAAAGCCTGTCAATCAACACTTTAACACCCAGCGTTTCCCATAATGCAACTCAAACTTTCATGCTTCCAGGTTGTAACACAGGCTTTCTACGATCCTCTAGGTTATTTTTTGGCTCCCTCCTGACAAAACTTTTTCCACCGGCAGAACTCGAACGCCTCATGATGCGCAAACTGAACTTTATGTGTAAAATCGATGGAGTGGCCCTTTAAGTTTTCAAAGCAACATGAGCCTCTATCCCAAATCATCTTTGCCCAAATAGCAGAGCAAAAGATTTGATTTTCTTTTAATATGCTTATGGGAATATAGTTGAAGATCATAGAAAATGCACCAATACTCAGGCAAACTGCATCAAAGAACAGAAATGTAAAAGTTCAATCCAACCAGCGAGGATGTAATTTATAGCAGAATAGGCTGCTGAGCATCCAGCCTGATATTCATGATATCCATGTTTGGAGCCGTGTTTAAAACGTTTATTAAGTTACAGTAATTAAGTGTTGCTTTTATTTTGTCTCACCCCTGGAAGTCATAGCACATGTCACTCAGCCAACCACTTAAACACTCAGCTGAGAGTGTCAGATAGACAAGCCAGTTAGCCATCCAGTTAAACTGCCAGCAACATCAGCCCACCAGCAATCCAGTCAGTCAGTCAGCCAGTCAGTCAGACAACATTAGTATGCATCCTGCCCTCAGACTCAGTACTCAGTTTAACACACGGCAGCCAAGCAGGCCGATAGACAGGAGGGGAGGGGTGTTTTGACTGAGTGAGTGGCCACTTTCAAACGGTTGCGTTCTCAAGGTCTGCTTGAAGTGACCTTTGAACCTTTGGACTGCGTGTGTGTGAGTTCAGAGAGAGAGAGAGAGAGAGTGTGTGTGTGTGTGTGTGTGTGTGTGTGTGTGTGTGTGTGTGTGTATGTGTACTGTCTGCTCTGCTCCTCTGCCGGCCGTGTGGAGACTGCAGCCTGCAGGGCCATGTGGAACTCATTTAACAGGAGAGCAGAGGAGGCTCAGTGTGTATACGGCACATGAGAGCAGAGACGGGAGGGAAGCTGAGGGGTTCGCTTGCCCTGGAAAACAGGCAGGCAGGCAGGCAGGGAGACGGGCGGCAGGCGGCAAGTGAAGACGTAGGAAGCAGACAGAAAAGGCAGAGCAGCTGACCAGACGTAGGAAAAAAGACAGACTAAAGGATATTTTCTCTCCAGGAAAAAGGCAGAGATGCAGACAAACACCTCTTCTCTTCTGTATTTACATTTTTTTTTTCCCTCAGCACGTCCTGCTTTCTGCTACCAAGCCGAGTGTTTTTTCTTTTCTTTTTTTCTTTTTTTTTTTATTGCTTTGAGCTTGTAAAATGTTTTGCTCCATCTCAATCTCAGTGAGTGAGGACAGGCTTTTGGGAGCGCTGCCTACTCTTTCCCAGCTTAGTTTGTCACCTCATCTCCTCAGCATATGTCCCAGGCTTTTTACCTGCAGAGACAGCATGCATGCTCAGTCGGAGATATGAGTCACCACTATACATAGAATGACAGCGAGACTGATAGAGAGAGAAAGAAATCAACAAGAGGGGCCGGAATTAGAAAGACAAAGAGAAGCGTTTGCTGAGAAATTCAAACAGCAAAGCAAGGAGGTAAAGATACAGAGCACAGACATAAGAGGAGAGTTGTCTTGTGCTCGTGCTGTGGAGGTGTGTGTGTGTGTGCGTGTGTGTGTGTGTGTGTGTGTGTGTATCTAGGGTAAACACTGGTGGTCAGGAGTGTGTGGTTGAGCTATGAGAGGCCATGTCAAACAGAGCTTGGTATTTCCTTTCCCCTTTTCTCTCTCTCTCTCTCTCTTTCTCTCTCTCCCTCCTTCTCTCTATCACTTTCTCTGCTGATGCATGATCTACCACTCTGTGGCATGTGGAAGGGGAGTAGTTGCTATGGCAACCCAAAGCCTGACTTGAGCGAGAGGTGGGAAAGGAGGGGTGGGCGCATGTCAACCCGGGGAGACCTAATGCACTGCCCACACACACACACACACACACACACACACACACACACACACACACACATGCGCGCGCACACACGCACGACCATGCAGCGAGTGATCAAGATTACAAAAGAGACTCTGTGCAGGGACTTACTTATAAGGTTATGGAGAGCAGAGCTGGAGATATCAGGGGCAGAGCCACACTAACTGGAGTCAATAAGATTACTGTGGACACAGGCGGCCGGGGAAAGGCAACAGAAACACACCAACAATGACAAACGACAAACAGATCCATCATAATTCATCTTTGTGTGTCAAAGCATGAATCAAATACACGTTGTGGGATTGTTTTCTGGGGGGGCCTTGTCATTACAACTTGTATGTTTTTAATGAGCCTGTGGTTCCTGGGGTGAATTAAATCTCTCCTCATAGCATCGATCATAAATTTACTGTACTGGTTTAAGATTTAAAACCCTCCAAAAAAACAAAACAAAAAAAGAAAAGCTGTGGCGAAACGTTTTAAGCATTTACACCTTAACAAATGCTTCTGCAGCAGACAAAGCAAACAGCAGGTCATCATTTGTGAAATGCAAACTGACCCCAGAGATGAAAATGACAGCTGTTTTAGTTTTAACAGAGATGGCTGTGCTGAGCAGCCAGCCCTGAGTAATGAGAGCTGTTGGCTGACATGTACGTACACTCTTCTCTTCTCTTTTCTTCTCTTCTCTTCTCTTCTCTTCTCTTCTCTTCTCTTCTCTTCTCAAATGGATAAATATATATTAAATAAATTCACTGCTCTCGCAAGTGTTGAAAGCGTATACGTAGCTCTCCCTTCTGGTCTGTCACAGTCAATTCTGTATTTGTGAAAATGGTCTTTTCAGGTCAGGTCTTTTTCACAAGTAGGAAACCAGAGGCAAGAGTTTGAACTTGATGGAAAGTCTGAAGCTGCGTAAGAAACAGTTTTTTTATTTTGGAGGATCTGAATGTTTGTTTTCATTCTGAAGTGTTTTTCTTTTTTTTATATCCTGAGACACTGTTGGTTCTGAACCAGAAAATGTTCCAGCGTCTCAGCGGACACAGTGGAAACTGAACTGAACTCTTTTTAAATGAATTCTCTGTAAAGTAGGTTAATTTTACATCTTTTTTCATTCTGTGTTTTCACTAATCCATAATGGCAACAGGAAAACCTGTTCAGAACTTTAAAATATATTTAGCTTGATATTTTGGGAAATGTGTGTTCAGTTTCTTGCTAAGAAGTAGATGAGAAGATTGATACCTCTCTTGCTATGTCTGTACAGTAAATATGAGACAATAGCCAGTACCTGGTTAGCTTAGCTTAGCATAAAGACTGGAAATCAAAACAAAATCTGCCTATCAGCACCTCTGAAGCTCACTATTAAACTTTTTACCTCTGGTTTAATCTGTACAAAAAACAAAATGCAAATAAACATGTTTCTTTATGCTAAGCTAAGCTAACCAGCTGCTACACAGAGAGAGAGAGAGAAAGAGAGAGTGGTATCAGTCTTCTCATCTGGTGTAATTCTCATAAGCGTATTTCCCAAAATGTTTAATATTACTTAACTGCACAAGTATTAAAAATCAAACACTGAGTATCACTGCAATATGTAGAACCTGCACTGACAGTGATGGCAGCTTTAAGCCGTGCGTCTACCAGCTGTCAGACTGGATCAGGAGCGTTAGTAACCTGTGATTTTCAGCTCTCCCCATAGATTTTCAAATGGCTTCAAGTGCAGGCTTTGGGTGGGCCACTCGAGGACGTTCAGGGATTTGCTCCAAAGCCTGTCTATTATCCTGGAAGTGTGGTTCAGGGTGTTGTGTTGCAGGAAGGTGGATCTTTGCCCCATTCTCTAGTGTTTTCTTCGAGGACTTGTCTGTATTTGGTGGCATTTGTACGATGATGCCAACATCGTGCTGCAGTGTAGTGACACCAGGTGATGGCCAGGTGATCAACAGCACCTGGTTTTTGCAGAATGAAATGCCTGAAGATTCAATTTTTTCTCTCATTAGACCAGAGAAAGCAGTGTTTGGTAAACTCCAGGTGGGTTTGCCATATGCCTGTTTGTTCTGAAGAGTAAAATGGCACTTGGATGGAGTGCTGGAGAGACGGTTGTCCTTCTGGCAGGTTCTCTAGTTTCTTTGAAACTTGGTTAGCCATGGACTCCTCCCTGACCAAGGCCCTTCCTGCCTGGTCACTGTTGACCAGAGCCTTAATGATGGACTCTCTGTGGAAACTTCTTCATCTACAGAAAAAACTGTTTCCATCACAATCCTCCCCTGGAGGTCGACTGACGGTTCCTTGAACTGTTTACTTCACAGTAAACTGTGAGACATGATGAATGCAGTTCACCTTGAAGTGATGCGTCTAAGTAGAGCTACAATAATGATTTGCAAAAGTGTCAATACTCTCAAATTTGAAAGTCTGTGTTATCCGTCTTTAAGTTCCAGCCGCCTGCTGTTCAGCTCACAGCATCAGACAGGCTGGATTTAGCCGAGCCCAGCGGTCGTTGGTAATTGAATGACTCGCAGCGGCCTTAACTCATTTATGACGCTTTCCCGCTCAATTTAACCTTGCCTTGCTCATCAATATTGCCCTGTTGGCCTCCTCAGACGGTCAGTGAATGCTCATCGAGCTGCTCCCGGGTCTTATCGGGGTCCAAACACATTTTGGAAGAAGCTTCCTGTGTGTTTTCCTTCAGTGCTCAGGATTAACTTTGAAACAGTGTGGCGTGGATCTGTGTTTATATCTTGTCTAAGTCCCTGTATCTCCTGCTCTCTCTTTTAGTTCCTCGTGGTGTGATCCAAAATGGCGCCCGCGTCAGGAGCCAGGCACTCTTTCCTGTGATCAGACCCCTACCTGTAAGCCCTGTGGGGAGCAGAACCTCGGCCATAAGGTTGGTAAACTTTGCCGCTGTTGCCCTCAACCATATAATTAATGTCAGCCAGGGCTTTCCCTGCTCAAACGCATTCCCGCACAGACATAGACAGACACACCCTCACCCACATGCAAACATGCAGTAGCCTCCAAACAAACACACAAAAAACACACACCTACACTAACCAGACCTTTCACTGAAACTTTCCACTGATAGTTTACATAATTACATCTTTATTGTGTTGAAAGTCAGAGGCATTCACACACTCCCCACTGTGCAGAACATTTTATCCAGGTGTGTTTATATAATGGTCTCTCACATGCACACGCGTACACACAGACACACACAGACACACACGCACACACAAACAGGTTTATTAGTGGGAGAGGCCTCATGATTCAAAAAACATTCGGAGCATGCATGGACATGCACATCCATCATAGGAGCATAAGAGTATGATGGTCTCCACTGCATAATGAATTAAACATATCCAAAGGCTCACTAAAGGTATGCAGTGAATATTTGATCACTGTAAGGGGTGCATGTTTTTCTTATAAGATATTAATATGCTAACCCTCTCATCCTGAAGGGAGAAAATGTCCGGGGGACAGGGCACGCTGCTGAAGCTCCTTTTGATTTATTGGTTGTCTGAATACACCCCTGTCCTTTAATGCCTTACAGAGAAAGGTGTCTCCTGACTAATAGAGTAAAATATGTGTTGCAATACAATGCATAAGCTGATGTACAGTGGACAGTGGTTAAACTGCTTCGCTGCAGAGTCGTCACTCGGTGTTGATCTGACTTCAGAGCTTGCAAGGTCCTTTATGTGCTGAGCAAGTTCCACAACCTTAGGGAGCACAAGAGCTGCTCAAAATACACTATCATTTGAAAAATGCATAGGTGGCAATCTGAAAATGAGTCTCCTCATTTCTGAAGGAAAGGCTGACTCTTTTTGGAGATACAAGGTTTTAATCTGACCTGTGAAATATGCACATTAGGCCCAAGGGGGCTATTTGTGGGTGATAGATTATCAGATGAACTTTTTCTGCTTTGCAGCCAAACGCAGAGCAGACTGGAGCGGCTTCAGTGCAGTGAGGAGTTGAGAGGCAGGCAGGCCACCTGGCTGGCTGTGTGACAGCAGGAGTAACAATATTCTCTCCCACTCTGTGTCCTCGCTTCATACAGATCATCCCTAGGAGATTATCTAAGCCGGGGACAGGACAGCCCATCCTGCTACTCTCCTCCGCCCTGCAGTGAGGACCTCCAGGATGACCACACTTACAGCACCGCCAAATCCCCCAGCAGGCTGTGCTCCTCCCAGGTCGCAGCCCCTTCCTCCCCCCTGGACGATGACGACATCATCGCTGTGGAGATCCAATCAGACGTCAAACCCGAGCCCCGGGAGATCCCACTGGATTCTCACATCACCACTGCCGCCGCTACCTACATTTCCCAGCAGCCCCTGCGCGGACAGAGACGTAGTTCGGGGGCAGGAGCTGGGACTCTGGCAGGAAGCAGTTTGCCCTGGACCAAAAACCGAGCAAAGGGCATTAGCGACACACTGCCGCTGAAGAAGCGGCGCGCGGCGGCGGTGGAGAAGCCGCCGGAGAGTGACGACGAGGAGATGAAGGAGGCGGCGGGGTCGCTGCTCCACCTGGCAGGGGTCAGAGCCTGCCTCAACAACATCACAAACCGCACCGCCAAGGGCCAGAAGGAGCAGAAAGAGGCCCTGAGAAACTAAAACACACACATAGAACAAGTACATAGTCATGCAAACACACACAGACGATATACAGCTCAAAGCACGCACACACACATTAACACACAGACACATATACAATACACAAATAGGTCAACAGGTAATGTTACAACAGCATTAGTCTCAACGGACAATTCTCATCTCCCTCTATCTATCTGCAGGGCATTAGGTGAATCCTACTTATTTGTGGCAATATCAAAAATCTATGTTTTCCTACATGTTCAGCAACACTAACATCAATGGGTATTTCTCATGTGTCTTTGTTGTTTTTGTTGTTTAAAAGGGGATGAAAGCCATAAAAAAAAGCATGTTTTGTCACTAATTTGGACAAGTCGAACACGACTAAACTGAATCACATTGAGGAGCGTACAGTACATGAACAGAAGATGGCTGTTTGTCTTACCTGTTTGTTTCTATGTGAATCTGTAGCAATCTTGCAGTGATGCCAGCAAAGATGGCAGAGCCGACGAGACAAGCCTATTTAACAAGACTTAGAGCCTCTCTCGGCCGCTCGCTGGCATCACTCTCCTACATCCACGAGCACAAATGTGAGACTGTGCCAAAGATAAGCGACCAGGTTGCTTCATGTAGCCGATATGACAGCTGACAAAAAAAAAAAAAGAAGGCATAGTAGTAAAGAAGAGCTAGAGAGAATGACCTTAAGTGTCAAAATAATTGTAAAACCCAATGTGATATATATTCATGCACTTCAGATTATTTTACGCCACTTATAATAAAAGCATCATGGGTAAAGACATGGTTTATTTCAAGAGCACTCATAGTATTTAAGAATAGATATATTAAAATTTAAAAAAAAAAATGGTCATGTTTATCACCATAGAGATGGATAGTGTGCCGGGTCTGAGGCAATATCTCCTTCATTTTGTTGTTGTTGTTGCATAATGTAAACGTCCCTTAAACTTCCCCAGTACTTCTGTCCATAGACGTAGACACCTGGTATAGATATCGTAGCTACCAGTAGCTACCACACCTTCCTATTCATTTGACAATGTCAAAGAACTATATACATAAACTGTGGGTTTAGATTTCTGTTTGTGTCTGTTTACCTTCACTCTACCCTCATAAAGATATAAGCAATTTGTCCCGTGTGGACAACTCTGTAAAAAGGTTAGAAAATATTTTATTTTTTTCCTTTCTTAATTGAAGCAATTTGACCTGCAGGACTTTCTCAGTTATATTGCATGGGTGCTTGTAAATAAGATAAAAAGCAAATCTTTTTTATTCAAAGATCATGTAAGATAAACGATGTATTTAGCATGAAGCATGACTTATTTTCATATAAACCTTGATCCTAGAGGAAAGAAAAAAAGTTTTGCCGCCAATTCTTATACCCGTGATTATATTGGAGTTTTTTTTGTTTGTTTTTTGTTTTTTGTTTTTGTTTTTGTTTATGTTTTTGAGTTTTGTTTTTGTTTTGTTTTGTTTTTTATGTTTTTTTTTTGTTTTCCTTTTCTTTTGGGTTCTGTTTTTCTGAGCGGGCTTTCAAGACACGTCTTCAGGGAGGAACATGGGAGATCACTCTGCAATTAGAGGCCCAAGGGTGCCTCCTCTGGGCTTCGGGTTCAGGCTATGTAGGCCAGCTGAATCACCTCTTAGGGGTGGGCTTCCGTCTTCTTCTGCCTGTACAGTGATTTTTAGGTGTTCAGTGTTAACCCCAGTGTTATTTCAGCACACAAACTCTCACGAGTGTGTGAGTTTGTGCGCCCAGGAACACACACCCTTTAACATTGTGCCTGCCTGCCTGCCTGCCCTCAGTACCTCTGTTGTCATGTCTCTGACATGTTTTGACAGAACGTTACCTGTCTTTATTTATAACAGTGTTGTTTTTATTTCTCTCCTGTGTGTATATGTACATGTGTCCTTATTTTCCATCAGCATTGTTCAGTGTAAATGTATGGATCCGATGGGCATGGGAATCTTTGTAGGTGTCCTGAAAGAACCTCATATCTCCAAAAAGGCTACTTGGGAGTTGAATTGAAAAGAAAGAGGAATGTAGACACAAAAAAGTTTGTTTTCTAATTTACATACAGTATTGCTAACCCTTTGATTAAAGGTACTACTTGCCATTGTGGATGTCAAGCTTGCATACAGTCTATCACATATTTATCTCAAGAGGCCAATCTGGAGATCAGAGGTAGATTTTTTTTAATATATTTTGCCACTTTACAACATGTATGTGTATCTCACTTAGCATTGACATTGACTTGATTGAAATTGGCAATGGCAGTAGTGAGCTTTGATGTTGTTTGCATCAGAAGTGATATAAATACTGCACTGCCATTATTCGGCATGCTTTTGCTTAAACAGCAATGCATTAAAGTATTATTTTTCCCTCACCTGCAGAGATGAAGTGCGTATAAAAAGCAGCTTTGTAGGAGAAAACATCAGCTGGGTTTGGTTGTAGCAGCAGAGTCGCACAGCTTTTGTTTAAGCTGAATAGACACCGAGTGATTGTCAGCGAGCCAAGATGGAAAACAAATGCATGTCCCATCCACTGGTACAGTCTTTTGCCACCTGTAGCATGCATCACTGGCTTTGCATTTTGTATGGTATCCATGCCGGCATATAAAAAAAGGCTAAAAAGAGACACTGTCAGTGTTCTTGTTGTGTGCCATCCGTCTCTTGTCTGATATCTGTCTGAGTGCTCCCGCGGCCCAGGTCAAGCACTCTGCTGTATTTGCAGTAACAATCCACTGTTGTGGTGACTAATAACATGTTCAGTTGGCAAGAGGCATGTCGAGGGGAGTATATGTTGCTTTAGCAACCACCATTTTTTCCTCTGACTCACTCAGTGACATGCAGGAAAGATGAACTCCTGACCTACGCGTCCTGGAAAAACAGAGCAACACATAAAATATACCTGGGACATTTTAAAGCAAAGGAAATATACTTCACTGCCTGAAAAGCCCCTAAAACAAGTGTTTCTTTCAAGCCTGCCAAACACACAGTTAAATGCTCTAAAAGATGTAGTTGCCATTTTTTATTTGTTGATGTTTTTATGCACATTTTCATTTTCTGTTTTGTTTTCTCTCTGACAAAATTAACTACAATACTGCCATTATTTTTCGGTGACTGTCTGAGCTGAATATTGGAAAGCCATAGGTTAGAGATGTCAAAATGCAAAACTGTTATTGATCTGTGAGATGTGATACAGAGTACGCCCAGGTGTTGGTTTTTTCAGTAAATGTTCAATTCTCTTCTTATTGTGCAATCATATTGCCAAAGAATGATTTCAAGACCTATTTCATCACTACATGTAAATATCAACGTTGTCCAATACCGTGGCAAAAAATATATAAATGTTGTTTTATTTTGTTTTCCATTTTCTGAAAAACTACAATGATGTTTATGTGATGTATTGTCTTCCAGTTGGTTGCAATAATAAAAAATACAAGTTGCAGAAGATTAGTTTGGCTGTTCTGTTCTGACAGGCTTGGATTAAACAGGAAAAAAAAGTCACTGGTAGAAAAAGAGTTGGTATTAATATCAGCATTACTGGTTGGTAGTTTAAACAGCCTAGAAAAAGCAGTATATGGTTGCATCAAATTTAACCATTTTCCTGTAAAAGTCTCAAGTTGAATATAACAAAGCCTAACCAGAAAGCACGTCACCCTCCCTCATCCCCCTCCTGTTCACCACTTCATCATGCAACACACACTAACTCCCATTTGCCGACTGTGAGAGTGGAGACTTTTTGATTTGCTCTCAAGACTGACCCCAATAATTAACCTCACATATTCCTATCAACAAGGGTCTTATCATAACCATGCGTCTTCTGCCAGTTAATTATTCATTTACTTCCTCTAATCATTTAAGTTCAATACTTCTGATTAAAGTCAAACTCAGCTATCCCTTTAGGGAAAGAAGTAAAAGAGTTAAGTGAACCAAAGAATTCCTCAATGTCTTATCAATTTGAGTGGTGCCATTTTGGAGCCGTGTGGCAGTGGAAGCCCATTCATAATTGAAGCCGAGACAGGCTTAATCTCGAGCCAGTGCCTCCCTGTGCAGTGCGCTCCCACCACCAACACAACTGGAGCTAGCAGCTCCTCTGTTGCTATGCAACTACAGCAAAGAAAGGGGGGGGGGGTGCCTTCTCTAGATCTTTAGAGGGCATCATACTACTCAGTAACAGAGAGAGAGACTCAAAGGTAGAGACAACATGCAATGGATAACAGCTTTATGTCTGATCACATCACATAGTTTGAGAAGCACCTGCTAGACACAAGTCTCCAATCATCTTTTCACAACACTTTCTCTTTTTATTAAAGAAATAGATTAAAAGTGAATACAGAAGCATATCCTCATCAGTGTCAGGTAGGCCTTCAATTTCATCTCAAGGAAATAAATGTAACGAAATCAATTGTAAGATTTCAGCGTAAAGGAGGCACACTGAAGTGCTAAGTGGATTGATGCACAGAGAGCTGTGTGTTCCCCGGTCTATATCATCCATATCCACAGAATGACCAGTGAGGCAAGTTTCCATGGAGACAGAAGTGGAGGTAACGTTCTCTTGTCAGTTCTCATTTATTGCAAAGCTTTATTGTTTTTTGGAAATTTTCCCCTGGTAGTCAGGCCAGGTGTGTTTCTGATTAAGCAGACAAGACCTATAGACACGGCTCATCCAAAAATTCACTTAAATCCCCCTTTATTGAATTACATGTAAAATAGTTGTGCGCTGCACAAAGTGAATGGATCGTGTGTGTGCGTGTGCGTGTCAGTGTGCGTGCGTGTGAGTGTGTGTGTGTGTGTGTGTGTGTGTGTGTGTGTGTGTGTGTGTGTGTGTGTGTGTGTGTGTGTGTGTGTGTGTGTACGTGTGTGTGTCTGTGTCTGTGTGTCTGTGGAAATGGAAAGGAGAGTTTGTTTTCTGGAGTTCTGGGATGTGGTGTGATCACACTCTAGTGGCAGAATGATGGTACTACAGGAAAAGTGCTCTTGAATCATAAACAAAGGTACCTGTTACAATTTGGAAATTTATTATGAAGGACCGAAATTATTGGCATAAAAATATTCTTGTCTCCATGACAACTACTGCCTGAGGCAGACACCTACACTTTGGGTCTTCTTTGACCCTCCAAGCTGTTGCAGCCTCTCAGTGGTTGAAATTAAACTTTGAATTACAGAAGCTGCCATCAAGCCAATTAATGTAAAATAGTTGTGAAATAAGTTGCTCAAAGTATCAAAGACAGCACTAATGGTGGAAGAATTATTCAGACCTTTTACTTGAATAAAAGCATTAATACACCAGGGTACAAGTACTACATTACAACTGAAAGGTTCTGCATTTATCTAAATGAGTTAATGTAGAGACATGTTATCCATTAATGGCTGCAATCATTATTAAATATTCTATAATCAAATTATTAGTATTGATGCCTAAATTCTCACTCTTCAAGCACTTTATCAGGACCACCATGCTAACAGTGGGTAGTTCCTTCCTTTGTTCTCAAAACAACCTCAGTTCTTCACAGTTCTTGTATGGATTTCACAAGATGTTGGGGACTTTCCTTTGAGACTCTGTCCCATGTTGATATAATCATATCACACCATTTTTGTAGATTTGTCAGCTGCACATTCATGCTGCCAATCTCCTGTTCTACTGGATTCAAATGTGGTGACTGGAGAGACCACTGAAGTTCAATGAACTCATTATCATGCTCGTGAAACCAGTTGGAGACAACTTTTGCTTTGTGACATGGAGCATTATCATGCTGGAAGAAGCGACTAGAAGATGGTAAATTGGGGCTATAAAGGGATGAACATGGTCACCAACATACCATGACTGATTGGTATTAAGGGGCTCAAAGTGTGCCAAAGATTCATCCTCACACCATTATTATACCACCACCTGCCTGGACTGTTGACACAAGGCAGGTTGGTCCGTGGATTCATGCTACTGAAGCTAAAGTCTTAACCTGCCATCTGCTGCTTCATCAGAAATCCAGATCCATCAGACCAGGCTACGTTTTTCCAGTTTTCAACTGTCCAGTTTTGGTCAGCCTCTGCCCACTGCAGCATCAGATTTCTGTGGTTATCTGAGTTTCCATAGCCTGTCAGCTTGAACGAGTCTGGTCATTCTGCTCTGACTTCTCACATCAACCAGGTGTTTCTGTCCACAGAACTGCTGCTCACTGGATGTTTTTTTTGTGTGTTTTTCACACCATTCACAGTAAAAACTCTTGAGACTGTTGTGCGTAAAAATCCCAGGAGATCATCAGTTTCAGAAATACTCAAACCAGCCTGTCTGGCACCAACAATCATGCCACGGTCAAAGTCACTGAGATCAGAGTTTTTTCCCCAGTCTGTTGTTTGATGTCAACATTAACTGACACCCCTCGCCTGTATCTGCATGCTGTTATGCATTGCACTGCTGCTACATGACTAGTGGATGATTGGATCATTTATGAATAAGCAGGTGTACAGGTGTTCCTAATAAAATGCTCAGTGAGTGTAAAGCAATATCTCCCTGTGAAATGGGGTAGAAATAACAGAAAATACTTCACTAAAATACAAGTAGCTTAAAATTGTACTTGGTACAGTACCTGGGAAATTGTACTCAGTTAGTTCCACTACAGGCCTGTTAACAAGATTTCAAGTTTGATCACTGATACTAACTATGTATCACTTTAAAAAAGAAAAAAAAAGAAAAAAGCATTTAAAATGTTTTCAGCACAGAAAACAAAATTACTGTGGTGCTTAAAAGTGAATTGTTAAAATGATGGGAGCAAAGTTGGAATTAGAATCTTCAACATAAAGGCTACACCACTGAAGCCCTGAGAGGCAGTGAGAAAAAAATTCTGGTGATCCATTTTCTAAACCTGATCTAAATCGTTTTCTCTCCTGTGTTTATGAATCAAGAACAGGTGAAAAAAGGGTTTTGCCAGGATAATCTTTATAAAGTTCCCTTATTTTATGTTTTTTAATCTGTGAAACAAGTGGAGTAAATAAATTGGACAGGTCATATTTTTACTAACTTTGCACAAAATACTTCAAATAAAGCTTAACTGTATGGTGATATATTTACTTTATTTATTTAACATACATGTAATGTGATTTACATAAATGTATTATCTACTATCTATATCATATTATCAACAATTAGCCTACCCACTGTTGTGTGGAAGTAAGACTCCTGAAATGTGATTAATTCCTGCATTTAAACTACATTTCCCAGCATCAGCTGCATTGATTGGTCATCATGCTTCACATGAAATCTCGCGATATCTGCGAATTGACCCTGCCCTATGTCTCGCGCACTCGCAGCTCCATCGCTCAGTATATAAAGCAGGACAACGACGGAAGGAGGACGGCTGGGGAGTCGCAGCCCGGGATTGTAAATAAGACCGTTAAAACTGTGTTTTATTTACAAAAGTGATGCCGGCTGTTTTAAAATATCGTTCCCAGTTGTTTTAATTCGTTTTTCGTAAATTTTTGGCTCTATTTCTCGCCTATTTCCGTGTGGTTTTTACACTACGCGTATAATGGCGAGCTCGGCAAACTCGAACCCAGTGGTAAGGATCAATCTCTAAGGATTGTCAGCGGGGGAAAATGGGGGTAAAGTTAATGGAAAGCTGTCGACAAGCTGGTTTTATTTGTTGCAGTAAAATGAATCTGTTTTTAACAAACACTTCACTGCTTGGTCAAATAAAATGAAGACTTAAGTTCAGTCAATCGGCCATTTTAATCAGTTTGCTGAAACTAGTTCTTCTCAGATAAAACCATCTGGTAGGAGCAGTGGCTAATGAAGAGGGGCTGTAACGTGTTATTTCGTTAAGAGAAATAAGGTAAATGGTGTAGATGTTCAGGTTTAGTGGTGAAAATGCAATTTTAAGTTGTAAGTTATGGGTTGTTTGTCAGGTTGGAGGTTTCATGAGTTGGCCGTTAGTTGGTTCATGGTAGTGTCTCAGAGCCTTTTGAAATTAACTAACGTTAAGGCTAAACATGGATTATCGGTATGTTTGTGCTGTTCCTTTAGTTATGGTTCAAAGCATTTCTTGTGTCTTTGAATAGGTGATGAAAGGGATCAATGGTAGATTTAAGCTAAATAGTTTATTTCTGAATATTTTATGAAATACAAATGTACGCAAAGCACCTTGCCATCATCCACTGCGAATGAATTGAGCTTATGTTTTGACAAATTAAAGTGTCCTTAGTCGAAAGTCGTCAACGCTCAGTCAAATGCCTCATCATTGTCCACCATTCCACGCCCAGAAGGCAGGTTAGCCGCCCCAAACCACCACTTTTACCCATCTCATGTCAAATTTGTCCTGATCCCTACCGACAAGACCATACTGCTTAGTTAAAGCTGAGCACTCATAAGATAATACACCAAAAATATCCTTCACATTCCGCCACATACTGGTAAAAGTACGAGGCTGTCGAGCGCGCAGTTTGCCGCTCCGTAAAATGGCTTCCACGTCTCCCCTCTCTCCGGTTCTGGCCCTCCTCCTTTCCGCTGCCTGGTTTTATACAGCCATATTGGCTCTCTAATATAGACTGCCCGGGATGGGAAGGTGCTACTCGACGCTACGTCACCGGCTCTACATATAAACACCAGACTGTGCTTTAAATAGTGGAGAGCAGACAGGCCGAGGGGGAGGGAAGGAAAGACCGAGGGCCGTGCTGCGGACACTGGGGACAAAGCAGTGCGGTGAACGCAGTGCGGTGGCCTGCTTGTGTGTCGCTTTTAGCTTTACGAAGTACCGCTTTGTTCTGATGCTGAAATGTGACCGTTATGCTGTTGCAGACCTTTAAACTGTATGTAATTGGTGGTGGTGTTGTTGTATGCACATGTCACGGTATCCCAAGGGGAACCGTTGTATACGTCGTGAGACACAGACACATATAGACCTGGTTCATATGGATTTGGATGATAAACCAATCAATGCTGAGTATATGTTATAGCTAAATGCCACGGATTATATAGCAGTGGACTAGTTTTAGAGTTGAGCTATACACAAGATAACACGCAAAATTAAAATTAAAAATTAAATGTAAAGGAACATTGGTTATTGGCTGTTATACATGTTTTGCTGGTGTTATGGTGAAGCTGTTGTGTTCCTATTTAACATATTTTTGTATGTACCAGTCACTTTAACTTCTATGTAAACATTGATGACAGGAGAAATATTGTTTTTTGATACCAAAGGCATATGTTTTATTTTATTTTTTGCAAAAAATTAATGTAAACTTGTTTTCTCTCCTGTTCCACATAGCCTAAACTATATAAGTCTGTGATTGAGGATGTGATCAATGAGGTGCGAGAGCTGTTCCTGGATGAGGGTGTGGATGAGCAAGTGCTTCTGGAGCTGAAAACGGTAACTGTCCTCAGCATTATTGTTTCTGTGTGCAACCACTACAGAAGAAATATTACTAGATCAGAAGTGTGGTGAGAAGTGCTTAATCTTCTGCTTCAGATTGGTTTAGAAACTAGTTAGTTTCAAACTTCTCCCAGACAGTAATAAAGTCTGTTGAAAGGTGCACTGGATGGATTTATCTTAAAAATAATTTAAACCCTGTGTTTGAACAATGATATTTAAAGCAGTTCCCAAAAACCTACAGTAAGAATGTATTGCTCATAGATTTATAAGCTTAGCTTTGCAACACTCAAAGACAGCCTCCTGACAAATGATGCCCTTCTGCCACCTTTGCTCGATGCTACAGCTATGGGAGAACAAACTGTTGCAGTCCAAGGCAGTGGATGGCTTCCATACTGAAGAGCAGGCAGCCCTGCAGGCTGCTCAGCAGCAGCAGCAGCAGCAGGTTCAACAGGTCCAACAGGTCCAACAGGTCCAGCCGGTGACCCAGCCAGCACAGACTCAGCAAGTCATCCTGCCCCCCCAGCAGCAGCAAGGTTGGTTAGCACCAGCACTACAACTATTGTTAAAATAACTTGAATCAGATGTCTATAACTTCTGTCATTTGTTGTTCTGAAAGTCATATACACCTTTTAAATTATTTACTCAACATACACAAGTAAATCCTTCTATTTAAGTGACTTATTGAAAGAATTTGATATTAAACAAGCAATTATTTTATGATTACTTAGTATATTAAATGGCCCAACCAATTTACAGATTTTGTACATAATTTTTTGTTCTTTAAAACCAATTTCTTTTTCTTCTTTTAAGGTTATATTCATTGTTTTGGGGCATGTTATGGCATGACTTAGATGTGTTTCTCTCCACAGCTCCCCAGCAGCAAGTCATTGTTCAGGATTCCAAGATTCTTCAGCACATGAGTGCAACGGGGATGGTAAGTAGATTATATGCAAATAAATTGAATGTAAAATTATAGTTTGGGGGTTTGCAGTGGTAGAAGTTATTGTGTATTCCTCAAACAGAAAGTAAATAAGTGCTACAAAGAAATGTAACAACTATTGTGACAGTGGAAATAAACCAAAGACTATCGCTTATAAGCAGTCATATGACCTTGTTTCTGATGGGCAGGGAACAAGACTGCAGGATTCTCACTAACTCTGTTTGTTTCATATATTTTCATTGAGAGAAACACAAGACTATTTTCCACTCAATAGCCTGCCAAAAAGAAGAAGACAGCAAAGAATCTTAATGTTTGTCTGTAGGCCTTTTTGTCAGAGCAGGATAACTGGTCCAGTAATAGACAGGAGGACATGGAGGGCAAGAGAGTAGAGCAAGGACTATCACAGAGCTGTGTAGTAGCCTGGATTACAGTTAAAGCCACATCCACACCCTTTTACACGCTCCCTTTTTGTCTCATACGCAATGACAAACACACCTTTTTCTTCATCAGTTTTAATTTCACACAATGGAGCGTCGACACTCTCCTTCCTTTCTGCACTGGCTCCCATCAACAACACTTCTGTTCAGCAAGCCATCTGTTATTGGCGAGGCTTGCATCTGTGCCGCTGTAGTAAACCATGTTTTCCCTCTTAATCCTACAACCTTTCACTATCAGACCTGGAAGATAAAACGAATGAATGAAAATATGTAAAAGTTGCTTTTATTACATCTGCCAGGGGAATATGAATATTAGCGCTTTAATTGTTAAGAGATTGAGCTGTGCTCCATAAATATTAAAATTTCTCTAGAGAAAGGTACTTCACATTAAGACCATAAATACCTGTGTTTGTACCTGGGGTGTATTTTTGATACCTCTGTAGAGCTTTTACACCATGACAACCATTGATTTCCACATTGATGAATCCAATCCTGTAGGCCACAGTTAGAAATATTATTTAGCCTCAGGACCAAGTTCCGCGTGTGAATGAGTTTTACCTACTGCTTCATTTCAATCACTCTTGTATGTGTGTTCTCCTTTTCTCCTCTAGAGTGCAGCAGCTACCGCGGCAACGCTTGCTTTGCCCACAGGGGTCACCCCATACCAACAGCTCATCACCAGCCAAGGTAAAACACTCACACAATCTGTGTACAGCATGTTGTGTGTCAGGTTTTATTTCCCCGTCACAAAATGCTCCTGAATAGTCATATCAAGTTAAATCATAGGTATAATTTACTCTAGCGTGCTCTTAATGCGATACATTGACTGCTCTCCTCATCTCTCTTCTGTTTTGTGGTGTTTCAGGTCAGATCTTGCAGGTGGTCCGTGCTCCAAATGGGGCTCAGTACATCATCCAGCCCCAGCAGCAGATCCTCCTGCAGCAGCAGATGCAGCCTGGTGGCGTGCAGGCACCGGTCATACAACAGGTATGCCCGATCACACAAGTAGGAACATTTAGCTTTGGTAAAAGGAGAGAAATTTTTGAAAACTAAAAAATTAAGCGGGCTGGAAGTGCCTTGTTTTGTCTGCGGTCTTCAGAATGGCAATCAGCAACTTCCAGTATATAATAATTGTCATCCTGTGTATAATCGGTCCATAAATCTGCCCATGTTATGTTGTATGAAGCGGTTTAGCTGCGTAGCTGTGGAAGCAGTGGAAGAACCAACTTTTGGAAATATGGGAAAATAAAAGCCATGAAAAACATGAAATGATTCTGGGAAATCAGGACTGTCTGCTCACCTCTTTTCCCTAAAGAAACATTATCCATGACCCCACTATCCATCACTTCAAATGAAGCAGGAACAGTTAACTTTAATACATCATTTACTACTCTGCTTTTCAGCTTTCAGCTTACTACTGCTTCAAAATTACAGTACATCAGTTGAGGCCTAGCCGTGCTTATGATATTTTCAGATATAACTCCCAAAGAAAAGTCTAAAAACAAAAATATTTTTTAAAAACTTTTAATCTGAGAGCTTATATAAAATGTGGACTCTTGCTATTTACTTTGTGTCCAGGTCCTGGCTCCTCTGCAGGGAGGCCCCCAACAAACAGGAGTCATCATCCAGCCACAGCAGATTGTTTTAGCTTCAAACAAAGTCCAAGGCAATACACAGGTTAGCACTTCTCCACTTCCTTCATGACTGATTATATTGTTCTTATCTGTAAGTTTGCAATGCACTTGTGTTCTGCAATATACTGTGCTGCTTTCCCACCATATTTTACAGCCTTATTTATTCTGTCATATTATAGATGGATATATAAGTGTATTCTAGTTTTATTTGTCAGAATTATTCTTCTGTAGTCAACATGGATGAAGCCTTGGGGTAAACCTACAGGAAGCTTGGCATAACTGAGTGTTATTTTATTTAGTGATAATTAGACTAATGACAATCACGCATCAAAGCCAAACCAGCATCATGCTGTCCTTGTTTTCTTTCTGGGTCCCCTTTCCCATTAGGTGATGCAGGCAGCAGCTATGGCACCTCAGCCCGGTCAGGCAACAACAGCTGCTCTGGTGCGGCAGATTCAGCAAGCCCAGGGTGCAGCTGCACCACAGGCCCAACCACAGCCTCAGGCCCAGCAGCAAGACCAGCCCCAGGGTCAACCCCAGCCTCAGGCACAGCAGCCTCCCATGGTTGTGCAGGTGGATGGAGCCGGAGACACCTCCTCAGAGGAGGACGAGGATGAGGAGGAGGAGTATGATGAGGATGACGAGGAGGAGAAGGACAAGGATGGGGGAGAGGACGGGCAGGTGGAGGAGGTGGGCACAAGAGGAAATCTTTCAAGCTAAACAGACCCAAAATCAATGCTACTGTTTTATGGCAGCTGATTGTCAGTGGTGCGTGTTAGAAACCATTATTTTCATACTGGACTTGGGATGAGGATCTGAGAAGGCAGCTCATGCAAGTGTCAAGTAGTTCTACTGCTGTGATGAATAAAATTATGTCATCTGATAATTATCATCAGGTCATGCATTAGCATGTTTTCTTTCAACAGATTCAGCAGGATTGGCCATGTCACCAGAGACGTGTTTTAACGCTGTATAGACCAGATGCCTTTTTTTTTTTTTTTAATGTTCCGCCTCATCTAGGACATAAAACATTGTTCAACCTGAGCGTTTTGTTTCTTCATCAGGAACCACTGAACAGTGGGGATGATGTCAGTGATGAGGAAGACCAGGAGCTGTTTGATACAGAGAATGTAGTGGTGTGCCAGTATGACAAGGTAAGAAACTCTATTCTGTGGGAGACAACAGTCAACCAGTGTGTGTAAATACAGAGGTGCCTTATTTCTAATTGCCTTCTATCTCCTGATATTGAATTTTTACTTTCAAATCCCTAACTCGTGTTATTTCATATCGACATTTAGACAAAGATAAAATTTATACATTGAAGCAATAATATTTGTGGTGGTAAACGGGGAGAAAATGTGAATGAAAGCCGCACCGTAATATTTTAAGTACACAAATAGATGTAATTTTAGCTTAATGACACATAATGACAGATATTGTTTAAAACAGAAGTTATAAAATTTTGCCCATATTATACAATTCCAGTGTAAAGACTGTCACACACTAAAGGATGAGCAAGTGCTAAATGCCTCATAAATAGTTTAATTGTTTATCTTTCTTTATTTTGAATTTACTGCCATGAAGTAAACAGAGATATTCACAATCCTTTATTACATCAGAGTCACTAATTCAGAGCTGCTAAAGAACCATAGATCAGCGCTGGTTAATATCAGTGTACATGTCCCGCTGAGCATTCTGTGTGCGTGGGCTAAAGACATAAGAGCCTGTGTCCACTGTAAGCTGAAACAGTGTCCATCTATCCTTGACGCCCACAATGTCAATTTCTTTCCCTCTACTCCCCAGATTCACAGAAGTAAGAACAAATGGAAATTCCACCTGAAGGACGGGATCATGAATCTGAACGGGAGAGACTATGTCTTCTCCAAAGCCATTGGGGATGCCGAATGGTGAAGTAGGGGGAAAAAAACACACAAAAAAAAAACAGGAGCAGGAACTCTGTAACTCCTTCTATCCAGTTAACAGACACTTCAATATCCTTCCATATCCTGTGACTGGATTCATTTCAGGAAACTTCTTCTGAGTCTTTGAGAACTCTGACAAACCCAAAGGACTGAGAGGGTACTGTAAAACCTGGGTGTCGTCAATAATACTCGGCTAGCCTTGCGAGATGAGAAACTTACAGGAGAAGGGAAAGCCTGTGTGAACAGAGCATTGTTTCTCTTTTTTTCTTCTTCCTCTTCCGGGCTTCTCTACGTTTTTTCCTGACAGAGTTCACGTACTTTGAAAGTAAGCGTTTCACATCGTACAGGTGTAGTGGACCAGGGTGACGTGACCTGCCCTGTCACAGGAGGTCAGAAGTCATTCATTATAACCCCGTAGATGAAAAACACCTTCATAATGCACTGTAGTCGGTTGACTGGATTGACTCGTGTCTACGTTTAAGTCCGAATTTAGTGCCACCAGTCGAGATCGCTGCCTTTAGAACGGCCAGAATCAACTTTTTTGGCTTCTAATTTTTGTTCTTGGATCGTAATTCTGTCTCAATTGATGTTTATGAAAATGGTGCTCCAGAGTGTTTTATGTAGTTAACAACCTGTTATTGTTTTAAACATTTTTTTAAAATATGTTCTATGAAGGGTTAAGACAAAGAAGGTAAAAATTACATTAATTTCAAAATAACTAATAGTTGCGTAAAGGCATTTTTAAAATCTTGTAGGGAGTGCTGAATCCAAAAAAAGTTAGTTTGTTCATCTGCTTCTCTGGAGTTTCATTCCATCTTTATCAGAAAAGTAAAACAAAAAAAAGGAAGAACAGATCCAACACCGAATTCATTTAAGAATTGTACAAAATGTCTGAAAGTTTGTCCTGTTGGTGTTTCTTCTTTGCTCTTATTTTAGTTCTCTGCAGCCGTCTGAAAATTTGCACTGTCAGTTTATCAATGTGTAGTGAAATCAGTCAAGTTAATCAATAACCACAGCGTGCTCTGTTCTGTCAAGTTGTGTGTGAGAGAGGCATGTGGCAGGGGGTCACGTGTGTATGATGATTCATGTGTGTTGTCACTGCTTTTCTCTGGAAATTTGTTGGTTTATTTTTCTTGCACACGACATTATCTCAAAAAATCACAGCTAAAATAGTAAAATAGAGATTTAAATTTTTTTTTGGTGGGGCAGGGCGGTGTCCTGTTTTTTTTTTTTTTAGTTTTTTTTTTTTATATTTATTCCTGAAAGTTCATGAAATGTTCTATTTTTTGAGAAGGTTGGAAAGCCGCACCAAACTGTGCTCTTATAATCTAAAAAGTGTTCCTTTTTTTTCTGTTGGCTGGACAAAGCTACCTAACGCTGTGTTCCAAATCATTTCGTCCACCATATGTTCTCCTGTGCTTTCATTTATTCATGATTTTTAAAATGAGAATATTTTCTATCAAAGTGAGTTTAACTCGGGGGCCTGTGTGTTTCTCTGCAGTTTGTTTTTAGTGCCCCTGTTGCAGCAATTTGAAATAAAGTATGTGTTTTTTGACTGTTGTGTTGATTTGGTTGTTGGCCTGCTCTATAGAGTAGAAAGAAATCATATGAACACCAAGGAAACACTGATAAGGTCATTGATGTAGAACCACAAAGGGGAAAATAAGAGTTGCTTACCTTTTTGACAAATGAATTTAGTTATTTATAATTTTTTCATTGGCTACAAAAAATAATTGCATCTGTTTTCTTTTATGGATCCTGAAATGAGTTGTCTATAAAAAAGGCTTTTGAAGAGGCACTGAATGGCCCATTACCATGTGCAAATAAATATAAATGTGCCTAGGTAGAGGTTTCCAACACATTTCAAGTAGAGAACTTTCAAGTAAAATATCACCCTAAGAGCTCCTGGGCTTTCAGAACACAGCATCCAGTAGCTTGCCTCCTTATTAATGATTTAAAAAAAAATCTAACTAGCTCATATTATTTTATGTTAATCCCCATATTGTTGAATGTTGTGTCTGCCAATTGAACTTTATTTCAGTTCTGGTACTCACAAATGATAAATGAGTTTATGAAAAGGATGTCTATTAAAAATGTATTCGACACAACTAATTGTTTTGTCATATGTGTTCTAAATGGATAATTACGCAAATGTGTTTGTGTTATTCATTCAATTTTTTTTTATTAAATCACGTTCAGAACAACACTTGGGAGGTTGTCCTTTGAATGCATTAAGTTGTCCTTTGCAAAAGAAAGAAAGTGTCTTTTAGTTCAACTCTTAACCTTAATCAGGTGAATGAATCAGAATCAGTATTTCTTTTAATTCAGGTCCAAGTCTTTAAACACCCGCAAAATCGCCTTACTCAAGTGGTTGTCATCCTTTTTTTGTGCTTTGTACCCACAGCGCTGAACTCCAGTTCCCCGTCATCAACATCAGTCATGCTCTAAATGTGTTGTGATGAATTGATTTTTTTTTTAAATCTGTTTCAGTTTGGTAAAGTTTGCATTTGTACCACTATGAGTTTAGTGGCAGAGAGTTTCAGCCATTTATCCATTACAATTACTTCCATTACTTTTGCCTAATGTTAACAATTTTCTCCATCACTTATTACCTCCACTTTTTATCCATCACTTAAAGCTATTTCAATTGTTAATGCATTACCTTTAGCTATTTCCTCTGCATTTACCAAACAATTTATTTAAACTGTGATACATTAGCCTACTTTTAGCTAACTGTTGAACTCTTTATCCATTACTTGTAGCTGTTACCAGTGCTTGAAGTGGGCTGGTACGCACGTTGATCTTTATATTACTCTTTAGAGTACCGTTACTTTTTCTTGCGTACCGACAGTTCACACTAGCTGCCGGACCTCGGTTCTGTCCTCTCCATTTCAGGTTCTGGGCAATTAGTAGTGACCCCAGTGTTTGTTTATGTAAGAAACGGCCGGGAGTAAGTAGTAAACTCAACAAACGAGTGTCGCGGTGTCCCGCCCACAGCACCGTCTGATTCGTTACACGTCACGAGTAATAGCCTATCACGCGGAAGGCTGATGTGTACACAGACGGGCACAGACTGCTCCAGTTCAAGTTAACGTGTGTCGAAGGTAAGACAGCAGACATCTCTGAATATGTAATAAACATCACAGTCCTCTACACTGAAGTTACAACAACACTACACTACACTCTGATAAACATGTTCACCTGTTGATCCAAGACACACTGAGTATGAGAGAGAGAGAGAGAGAGAAGCTAGCGCTAACTGCTAAGCTAAAGTAAGTAGCTGATCTGAATAGCATGTAAACAGCTGAATTAATGAAAGTCCCTAAAAGGAGCAGAGAGCTCTGGGTGCAGGAGCAGAACTAGTTTAAGTTTAAATGTACAGCAGGTAGTTAGTCACTGTGATGAAGAAAACAGCAACATTAACTGTTTAGATAGAGCAGCAATAATCACTACCAATAACAGAAACCAGCTGAAGATGAGGCACTATACTGACTGCAGCACATCAACACCTACATACAGTCTATGTTCAACATCTGAACGGTCATTAACTGTCACTAGGTCACTGACTCTTATAAGTAAAATCACTGTAAAAATGTTTTCTGATAAAAGTATAATGTAAGTCAGTTAAAATGTCTTTGAGTAAACATGTTACATTTTAAAAGGGGGTCGGGGAGGGGTAAAACATATTATATGGTGATATAAACTCAGTTGTCAGTTTATTAGGAACATGTAGCTAAAATTGATGTAGTCTAATACAACAGCCCTGTAGTAAAACCTCCTGCATGAAGGTTGTAATCGGTTTTTATTGTAATAGTTTTAGAGAGTTGTTGATTCATCTGATCATTTTGGAGGATGTAGTGTTTGGAGCTGTATTGAACTATACAGAGAAGTGCTTCTGTTATTTAGCCTACCTTCATTAATATAAATGCTGTGGACAAAATAATAGAAACACCTGGACGCCACAGTGAGAGTCCTCATATAGTAGTAGTTTTGTCTTGGCATATCAGTTCCAAATATTGGTTATCAGTCTCCTTGATTGCTAATAATCGTCTGGGACATTTTCTTTTTCTTCTTCCACTTCAAGCACTGGCTGTTACAGCTCTTTACCCATTACTTTTACTTATTTATTTAACCCATATAGTATCTATCACCTGCTAACTATTTAGATTTTCTCTCTTGCTAACTAGCTTTCACTCAACTGCATAGGTACCCCCTGGAGTACAAGTACCCCTGAATGGTATCACTTCCTCACAACATCTGATCCCACATAGGCGTGAGACCCAGAATCTGCCCCAGTCTGTCTTCAATTCCACTTTTCTAGCTGTATAATCCAGTGTCTGGATGGCTGTCAGGCTTTGCACAGCATGGGCGTTCTCGCTGCCTTTCCTCTAATTCCTACCCAAACTGATACAATCCCTGTGTATTTCCTTGTGGGTAATTATGAGATAAAGGTGTGGTGCTGTCTGGGATTACGGCCGAATCAGAAACTACATGGAGATTTTTGCCCTTGATTGTAAATGGATTTGAGGCAGGCTGTCACTTCTACAATATATCACACTTCACAAAGACGTATTCAGCCCTGAACAGAGCTAGTGGAGGAAGAATGTATCCCTGGCTGCTCTTGATGAAGTGGGCCCTCATGCTACTCCTGGGCACTCAGACATAAGAGTCTGAGCTGCTGGCAAATGAGACATATAATGAGGCCCTGGAGATGTCTAGCTTAGACTCTATAGCTTTCTCTGCTTACCAGCTAACTGATGGTGACTGCCAATCAGCTGCATGGCGAAATAAAGTTTGTTGGCTTCAGTGCAGTGTAGTAGCCAGGCCTGTTGGCTGTGGCATGTTGAGTTTACCACAGTCTCAGAAAAATGTGAAGCTCTTTGGGACAAAGAGCCTTTATCCATTTCTAATGGAGATTCCTCCTTTGCTGGTTTTTCTCCATTGTCTCATGCCTTTTACAGTGTCCCACAATGGATCTAGTGTGTCCAATAGACAGAGCTGTGTAAAAATCTTGGCTAAGAAGTTCCACATTAAGAGAAAATCCTAACTTTATGTTTCAAGTCCTAAAGAAGTCTTTTTTTGGCATTAGCAAACACACCTTTCCTTCCATCTCCCGCAATGTGATAGGTCAAGAAGGACATTTTGACATGTCACAGCAGGAAAAGTATAAGTGTAAATAATAGAATTAATGGTTTCTGTCCTTAATGTTATTAGTAACGTCAAAAGTCAAAACGTCTGCTGTGAAAAAAGCCTATAGGCTGATGATTGAATTATATCCCTGACTTGATTTGCCATTCACTGTCGTCTGATGTATTTTTTTTTATCTTTGTGTCATTTGAAGGCACAAGGCAAAATGTCGAAGCGATGTTACAAGATATTAAAGTCAAGTTGCAAGTCTTTAGTGATTTTTCAAGTCAAGTCTGAAGGTTTCAGTATATTTTGACCAAAGTGCTTGTGGGGTGGCCAAACACCGTCTGAAACTTCCCCTCACGACTTCTGACCCTGGAATTAGGGGCGAACAGCACTGAACAATTTCTTTAAATTTCCAAAACCAACAATCGGGCAAGCGTACCTTCTGAGCAGGTGTGTCGAGGTGAGAAGCAGGTTTTCACTCTGCCTTCAAACGTGGTCGTTCATAACAGTTGTAAACACTTTTGCCTTTAGACGTGATCTGAAGACACATCAGACAGAATACTACCAGCCGAGTCCAAGCTGTATGTTTCCCCCCCACACCTCTGCTGATAGGTCACAGTAAGATGGAGGTGACTAATCATATTTGGCAGAAGGGAAAAATTCAAATATTGTTTCAAAGTGCGGCCTCAGCCTCTTTTGGTATTTATTACAAGATTTTGAAAAAAATAGATAAGTATCAAAAACAATCCTTTGCACCAACCAAATGAATTAATAGGTAAAATATATACTGGAGATTCTTAATTTACTACATGGATGCATGGGTCACCTGTATGCCACTGTGACATGTAGTCTATTAAATTATATAAAAGCAAAAATAATAAAACTCTTGTCCTGTTTATGTGTGTGCAATGGGTGAAACTGCTTGCATAACAACACAGGGAGAAATGTTTTAATACAACTCCATGGTTCACTCTAGTAATTTTTCAAGAGTTTTCTGTGAGAGAGGGGAACTTGACTCTTCAAGATGACCGTCCTTGTCTAGTGGCCCATGGAATTACATGAGGAATGACATCATAAATGCAGGGATTTCATGTTCCCAGGAACAAGAGCTGGATAGATACTTGAATACTCTGACCTCCTCCGAGCGACCGCGGCTACTCTAAATCTCCTGACAGAAACCTCAGTTTCTTCGCTCACTTCTTCTCATGATTCTGTTCCCACTGTATTTGAGTTTAGCAACCTAATCTGGTGTTAGAGAGGTGCATCGTCGGGCCCTGCCCTGCTCAGGAGAGAGATGGGTTTATTTGAAATACCGAGAGAGGAATAATCAGGCAGGCCTGAGAACCAGCTAGCAGAAGAATGTCAAAATAAATCCAGTCCAAGTCTCGATCGGTTCGTTTCGACCTTTTCTGTCTCTTGGTTGGGCTGTGCACCTACCCACAAATCTCTGTGAAATTCTCTATGATGATCCTGATGGCTTTGAGAAAACACTTCATGACCGAGTGTTCTACAGATATATGTCACCACCCCCAGTCTCTTCGTGTTCACCCAGACACCCACACAATTTGTGCAGTGACTTTGATTTCTATCAACCTTGACATGCACACACTCGTGAAACAAGTATGAACTGTGAGTTAACATTAACTGGCAGTGGAAGGGAGTAGGCCCTCACAAACGCAGCCAGGCACATCACGCTCCAGCTCAAGAGTGCTTAGCATTTGAAGGGTCCACACTGGATTGTTGTTAATGGGTGGCTGGAAGAGATGGACACGACGCTGTGGAAAACGTTCAGCTGAAAATGATGTCCTGTTAGTCTGTTCACAATTTACAGTGTGAGTTAAGTCTGGAACAGAGTGAGCAGATGCCACTCTTAATTTTTTCAACTTTAAAAGTAGAAATCCCTCCAGTTTTGAGGTTTTCGACCAATTCAAACTCACTGACACTTTAAGATTGCAGTGGGGTTATATAGATTTGGGAATGTTGTATTATTTTTCCCATAATGAAACAAACTGTCCAGCAGTCTGGTCAAATATCTTCAACTTTGCAAGCAAAATTAAAAAAAAAAAAGAAGTCTGAAATGATCCCTTTTTCCTGGAAAGTTCCCCCCCGTTCATCTGTATATTTCCTCTAAAAAATGTCACCCAGCAGATGAAATGCTAACCAGATGTTAAGCTGCCATTGGCAGAGGGTGTCCTTTAACTCATAATAGCTCAATATCGCACAAGCTACAGCGCTCTGCAGCTCACATATGTCTCAGCTGTATTTGCTTTAAGCTCTCCCGGCGAAGGCAAAGCTATCTCCACTGATTGTATAAGTCACTTGTTTCCGTAAGAGGATGGAAAAATATCACGATCATGCTAGAAAAACAACCATGACATTCCAAAGGAGAGACACGGCCTTAACAGTATATATTTGTGATTATCATACCTGTCTGTAATTTGTAGAAAAATGGCTAATAATCAAAATATGTCTCGTGTTTACTTTTGTAATTGGATCATATGCTCTTGGGAGATGAAGAGGTTCCTGCAACGAGTGGAAAGTTACAATATTCAATAAAAATGACATAAAGAACAAAAGTAAGCACATATTTTATTAAACTAAGAAAGCGATATATTGATTTGGTGCAGTTATAAACCACAATTAAGTACAAGTACAGAGTCCACTTTAGCTGTAAAAACACTCACTCAACAGTCGAGCTCTTTACTTTTCAGCTTCAGGTAAACACACTTCAGAAATGCATAAAAATCACAGACAATGTGTCCTGCTTTCATTAATAAATCACCAAACGTTAGCATGTACTTACATGTACTTACTTATATACAGAGGTATTGATAAGACGATGAGAAACGCAATGTTTTTATATTTGCATAAACTGTTTGAACGGCACTGAGCCAGCAGGCTGTCCTTGAACACAATAGCCAAGTATAAATATTTTACCCCAGAAAGGTCTTATCTTTGGAAAATGAATTACTTAATACAATTTGTCATATTTCCCTGTATTTTAATGCGAGACTGTGCACACATAATTTGAATTAAACTCAAGATATAATTAAAGATACTGAAAAATTGATTTTATTCATAGTTAAATGTGTATGTTTGAGTATTATCTTTATGTTTTCCTTATAATAATATCGGTTCTATTCTAGCCAGTCCATCAGAATAAAAAAGAGCTACAAGTGAGATGAAGTCGAGCTCATATTTCAGGGACACTTGATATCCTCCAACAACTGGAACCATAAAATCATCACAGCCCAAATTGTGAAAACAGCTGAACTTGGCCTGAAAGTTGAAGCAGATACAGAATACTGGAGCTTTCTGTTAAATATCCAAACAGATCTGTCCACAAACACTTCAAGGCCTCCTGAACTTGTCTTACTTTTTTACTACTTCAAGCTGGTGTTCGGCTCACGTGTTCAGGCTCTGGCTCTCCTCAGGCCTTGTCTGCTGGCTCACTGCTTGATGGTAGGCATGTCCGGAGCATTTCTTCAGGTGGATGGGCACCTCTTCCTGGCCCCCGCTTCCTCCTTTCCTAACCTTATCCTTGTCTCGACGGACCTGAGATGTCCCACTGCTTCCTTTCGACGAGACCGTCTGGCCTCTGAACAGCTGTGCTTGCTGCTGACATAGCCCCACCTTACTGAGGAGGATGAATACATCCCCCCTGAATGCTTTCGTAAAGATGGCGTAGAGGAACGGGTTGGCGCAGGAGTTGAGTGGGTAGAAGAGCACCAATAAAATTTTTGAGTTGGAGACAGTGATGAGCGGCCGGTCCAGCACTGCTGACATGGCGTAGAAGGAAATAGGCGCCATGCACAGGAAGTCAGTAAAAATGAGGACCGCCATGCGCTTGGCGATGTTGGTATCTTTGGATCCAGAGTGGTAGTGAGGGTTGTGCACTGCGCAGTAGATCTTGAAGTAGCAAGCACAGATAACAAGAAAGGCCAGAACGTTAAGGACCAGCACTGACAAGATGTAGACCTGAGCCACCGTGGACTGGGTGTCCATTGGGAGGCAGATGCTGACCTTCTGATAGCTGCTCACCCCAACCAGTGGAAGCAGCGCCAGGACGAGGCAGAAGATCCAGCCTCCTAGCATCACAGCTGCGGCATGGTGTAGCCGCAGCTTGCGATCCAGCCTCATGGCAAAGGTGATAGCGTACCACCTCTCCAGAGTGATCACTGTCAAGGTGTAGACAGACAGTTCACTGGCAAAGACTGTAAAAAAACCCGCAAGTCCACAACCAGGACCTGTTTGCCAGTCTATGGCGTGGTTGAAGTACTCGGCCCGTGTGTGGAGGTCCACAGAGGCGATAAGGAGCAGATAAATCCCCATGCACAGATCTGCGAAGGCCAGGTGACACATGAGGAAGCGGGAGACTGAGAGCTTGTAGTGGCTGGTGAGCAGCACCAGGAGCACCACCACATTTCCCAGAATGGCCAACAGACTCACAAACCACACAGACACTCGCAGGAAGCCAAAACCCATTATGTCCTCACAAGGATTGAACTCATCGGGCACTGGTGCACACGCCACCTCCTCTCCTTCCTCACACACCACATAATCGTAACGACTGTCAAAATCTTGGCTGGTGTCTTCTTGGGGGTTCTTGAGGGTCTCTCCAAAACCCACATCCTCATCCGGCTGCCCCCCAAAATAGGCGTGGTAGTGGAGGCTGCCATGAAAGTCACCTCTCCTCCAGTCTTGGTGGGACTCTCTGTGACCTCCATCGTTTGGCTCCTGGTCTGGGACTGTTTCCACAATGCTGTCCCCCTGGAGGGAAGGCATGCGGAGGGGCCCCACAGAGCGTTTGTGATGCTGGTCGTTGAAAGCAGTCAGGTTACAGAAGAAGTACTCCAAAAAGCTGAAAAACAAATGCATACAAACACACATAAGACTGGCTGCAGTCCTCACTAGCACTAAGAGTACTATCAAATCATTTATATATCCAATTGAAGAAAAGGGATTCCTGTTTTGAGAGTCATTATGACTCTGACTCAACATTCTTCCTACAATAACAGCAATGAGTGACACTAATTATGGCAGCGCTGTATGAAGTTATAGGTAAACACGTCAGAGAGTTGATTCAATCCCTGCCAAGATCCACACCATAGAAGTGCAGCTGCCCCACTCACTGTGGTAGCTCATCCAAACACATTACATGAACAGACTACCTGTTTTTTGTACACCCAGGACACACTTCCTAAGATGCCTCCACTTCACTTTTCTGACTGTCATAAGTTTGTTTTGACGAATGCAAAATGAAGAACTGAGACGAAGGCTCACCCTCGTTTCTTTTTGAGGTTTTTGAAGCCGCAGCAATGGCTGGGGTAGGTGAGGTTGGCAATGGTGAGGTGCTTGAAGGTTTTGATAGGTGGCAGTTTCTTGAGGGCCCAGGCATTGCGCGCCTTCAGCTCCCGTAGAGAGTCCATACCTGTGGTCGGCAGGGAGCTGATCCCTGTCAGGGACACGTCTCTTCATGACAGAAAGAGAATGAAAGAATTTAAGAAGATATATTCGTAATGAAGTTTGCCCTTCACAGTGGCAGAGTGGCGATGAGAGGAGAGGAGCCTGAGCTACCCAATAATTCTTAGCTACATCCTAACTCAAGCCTGATATTAGAGCTTTGTACGTTACTCCGTGAGTCAGTCACATAACACCATGGATACATTAGGGAAAGTCAGAATATTACTTTTTTTCCCAATGCTTTCACAGTGCCGCTCCACTCTGCCGCTCTTCTTCTTCACTGGACCGTACATTAAGTCCATAGTCTGTGAAATATTAGATTTAAGTATTTGTTTCACCACCGGAAAATAGACTGGCAGACAGAAGACTGGAAGGATCACGATACAACCTGCTGCTGGATAACAAGTTGAAAAAAAAAAACGCTTTGAATTTTTCAAAGGATTATGAAAGGAAAACTGTGTCATCGAGGCTGAGCTACGTCTGGTTGATAACATGCAATTTTTTGCACACCCCCTCCTATTATATTACACACCGTATTGTAATAAATAATACGGAGCACCACACTTTCATTTAAGTCAAATAACAGCCCGTAGTCACCACCCAGCACCTAGTTTTCACAGATCTACAGAGATCTGATGAGACGAGAGAGCTCACACATGGATTAAACAACATCCTCCATCTGTTTCCTAGAGTGAGCTCCTCACTCCTTCATCATCTTTAAGCAATTACATGTGGTATTTCTCGCGCTCGCCTGTCATGCCAAAGCCAGCTCAACCTCATCGGGACAGAGACGTGCAGGGGATTGACAATCTCACCAACATCCTGTGTGATCCCATTATCAGGACATTCCTCTTATCGGGACATTCAGCTGTACAGCGTCGGACACGAGGGGCCAAGGAGAGGCCAAGTTCTCTTGTGCTTTCTTTAATTTCCTAACCCATTACACCTAAGTCAATGATTAATTCTATTAAATAAAATAAACACAAGCCAAATAATTTCATATTTGCTAAGAGCTCAATTGTTCTTTTTTAGTCCCATTTGCTCTCCCCACTTCTCTGTCCTCTCCTCTCTTTTCCTCTCATGGGGCACATTGTGTAAGGCTGCACAAAAAAAGCAGCACAGACCCTATGAGTGTCAGCCTGATTTTGTCATTCCCAGATGTTTAGCTCATGACCTCAAAGAGGTGACCTCACTCAGGACATGTTACTCAGTGGAACAGAAGAAGAAGACCTGCACACGAACCCTATTTACCTAACCAGACGCTGAGCGGCTCGATTGGAGCCACAATAGCAACTAGATAGCCGTGGTAAATCGCGCACCTTTTAAAAAGCGAGCAACTCAGCTTTAATAACCTTGAGAACTGCAAAAAGACAACAGTATCAGACAAACGTCGGAAGTTTCTCCCTCACATGCTTGCACACAATGAGTGTCAGGTTTCCTCCTCCAGCTGTGGAGCTTTGGATTTTTACACTTTGATGATATGCTATCCAATGTCGCAGACATGTCTCATCCAGTCTGCACATTATGAATGGGGAAACTGTTGACATTTAACTTGATGTAAGTAATGTAATTGCCAAACTAGGCCTATTATTTAGTGATATAAATACACTTCCAAAATGGTTTGCTATTTGTAAATTTGAAATCTATTATTGAAATAGTAATTTGCAGAGTTAGATGAGAAGATCGATGCCATTTTCAGGTCAAAACATGACATAAATGGATGTAACTCACCTTTTTGGATTGTGTGCAATTATGAGCAGTCGATAAGAGAGGCTCAGAGTACTCGGGTAGTTCAGGTACTTACAGAAGCATGGGGCCGCTGATGGCGCCCGCAAAAGCCCTTTCATCCATCTTGGTCAAATACTTATTCCTGTGAAGGTCGCTGGGACAGGAAAGCAAAAATTTAAGTTTATTAAGAGAAAAGTTATCCTTCATGTTTCAGTCAGTCTGACAGGGGCGAGGCATGGCATAATATTTTCCCAAGCCTCATCACTGCACATTTCTGTGTTTATTTTCTCTCATTTCAGGGGTGAAACATGACAGAAAAAAAGGTCTCAATCAAGATCACGTTGTTGATTCAAATTAGATAGTATAAGATGCGACGGCATACTCCTTAAACATACTGCACCCTCAATACACATCTCCCTGAATCCCGTAAATCTAATAAGGATAATAGACTTGTGAGGGATGTGTTTGTCTTGGTCAGGCTGCGCTGGGATCAGTTCTCCCTTCAGAGCGGATCAGGTGCCAACACAAACACCCATGTGGTAAGACTCACTAGTCACAGACCAATGGCTTAATTAGGCTCTTAGAAGGACCCGGGCTGTGTGTAGGTGTTGTAAAAGAGGAGAGGGGCTTTAAATTAATATCATCAATACCTCATATCCTGAATATGCAGGACCAGGCAGTGACAAGAACAGAAGAAAACTCGTCGAAAGAGAAAAAGGAAGCTAATTCTTACCTATTCTCCCCTCACTGACTCATAATTTATCCTTGTGAGGCTATTGAATATACAAGTGTGAAATTGTTTTCTACAAGTCTGACACAAATCTAGGGTCCAGTGTCACTCAGTGTATGGGAGAAGGGGGCTCTTAATGCAGACTTCCTGATACCCACTTTTGGAAACATATTTTCCCATGAGAACTCCAGCTTGCTAATCAAGAGCTGGGCTTAAGCCCTTTTTCAGTGCATATGAGAAGGCCCATAGAGACCCAGCTGTGATCCTGCTGCTTTTGTAGTGTAATTTTGGGAAAGGAAATACACATGCCAGATGTCAGAAGTGGTTTAATCCAGGCAAAACACTGAGCAACCAATTTTTATGAGAAATGTAAAGTTTCTAAATCGACAGATACTACACCAGATAAAATAAAATTGTGTCTCCAGAGTTGAATTTTTTTATTTTTATGTTTAAACTAAACGATCAGCTGATGTGCATCTGAAACTGCTGAACAAAATTGTTAGAGGGATAGTTTGACATTTTGGGAAATGCTTTTATTTGCTATCATGCTGAGAATTACAAGATTGATACCACTCTCATGTGTGCGCAAGTTAGCTTAGCCTAGCCAGACTGGAAACAGGTGGAAATAGTTAAGATATACTCCAGAACAAACCCTTTATAAAACAACCACCAGTCGTTTTTACACTTAATTTTTTCTATGGATTAAACAAACAAGCTATGACGTGTTAATGAGCTTTAGAGGCGCTGTTTGGTGGATTTCTGTTTGGACAGAGCCATGCTAGCTCAGTCTGTGAGGTAGGCTAGTTAACCAGGTGCTGGCTGTAGCTTCATATTTATCACACAGACATGAGACAATGGTCTCATCTAACTCTCTGTAAGACAGCAGCATTTCCCACAATGTCACACTATAAAAAATAATGTTTCACAGAACAGAAATACCATCAACCTACACTTGATCTAGCTTGGTCCCATTAAAGGCATGATGTTGGATTTCTCTGAAACCATTTCCATACAGCATCCTGGAACAAAAGAATAAGTTTAAACAAGTATTTTAGTAGAATTTTCTTCCAATCCAGTGAATAAAAATATTTCCCATGTGTTAATGTTTCATCTATTTCCATGCAGCAGTGACAGAGATAAGTGGGATCTTATTTTACATTTTATGGTGAGGTTTTGTGGTTTTTAGTCCAACATTTTCTGTAACATGCCACTCTGTGTATTAAAATTACAATCCCTCTATTTTCACTCCCAAACCTAACCACATACAGTATATGTGCTTGCCTGTTCTGTGTGAGTGTCTGTGTACTTGTTTTTGTTATCAGGGAGATTCAAGTTGGTTCAAAATGAGGACATGTTTTTAAAGTGAGGTCATTTTGGCCAATCCCTGCTTCTTCTAGTGGCTATTTTAGGGTTTGGGTTTGATTTAGGGATAAAGGACAAAACCAGTCTTACGGCACTCACTTTACTACAGTCTATATCATATACAGTCTATAGTTTGCATTTACTTAACACATTTTTTGGTGAGAGCAGATGTTTTTACATGAATGTACAGTATATACAGTATGTGTGTTTAATGTGATATCTTACACTGTCAGCACATCACTGGTGATGCCACGGAAAGAGTTGGCTGGGATGTCAGTGATGTAGGGATGATCAACAATTTCCCTGCAAATGAAGGCACCAAACAGAGAGGAAATGAAGTGGTGTAAGTAAATACCTTTCACTGGAAAATGGCATCGGGAGGAATGTAGAGCTGATGAATGTATGCTCAAGTATTATGGCTGGGTAGGAAAATTAAATTAGATAGAGCGGCTGTCTGAGATGGTGATGACAGAGATGTGACTGTAGATGTAGCTCATTTCGTAGGGACATGGTGAAGCAGATGAGGGGTACACATGCACACACACACACACACACACACAGAGCACAAACTGCTAATGTAGCATTTTATATCAAATTTATGAGGTGGCGTTGTTAGTGGTAGTATTTCTCAAAATTGAGACCACATTTCCCATAATCCCTGCTGTGTTGTGTTACAAACTACAATGTTGCTATTTGTCCATCCTTACATGGAATACAAAGGAGAATAAATATGTAAGACGCGATTTTTTTCATTTCCCTGTCATTCCTTTTAGTTTATTACGTTGTCAAAATCATAAAAAAAAACAAAAAAAACACTCACTTTGTAGTGGAGCAAAACATCCATCTTCCTGTCCCTTAAACAGTGTAAAGCATGGTGCAGGAAATGGCTGTTAAAGGCTAATTACTTTCCTAAAAGAGTCATGTTTGTTTGTTCTATTATACGAAGGACAGATGTTAAAATGCTAAATAATAAATGTTGACTAGTGTGCTCGATTTAAAACGTGTAAGGTTGCAGTAACTTACAATATGAAGTTCATGTCATTAGAGTGAATGTTGCTCAAGTCGGGGAAGAAAGTAAGGCCGGTGTTGAAAATCCCCCTGAACAGCACAGAGATAGAAACAGTCAGGATATATGCAACAGAGATTACAGGGCTTTGCAAAGATGTGATGCATTTTATTGCTCGATTATTAATCCTCTGTAGAATTATAACACACAACGGTGTAATGCAAATATATAGTGCGCACTGCTAGCATAAATACAGTCCCAAGATCTAATGTGGGCTTCACAACTAAATACATTATTGTTCGGACTGCATCATTTAAGAATTAGCTAGCCCAATTTATTTAATAGGCAACTTGAATGGTCATTGTCAGATTCTGGCTTCTTATAGGCCAGCGCTTCTTGAAAAGAGCTTAAGTAATGGTGGCATCTCTCTACACTAGTGAACTTTGGCCCTCTGGAAGGAAACAACAGCTTATAGTTGTCTGCCTGAGTCAAGAATTCACATGAGATTGACGTCTTTCATTCTTAGGCCAAATATGTTTGATTTAATCTGTGTGTAGAGCGTGCAGCAACTTTTCTAAACTCAGCCTGTACCACTGCATTAAATTCAAATGAAGCATGACTCAGTCTTGCCCATACTGACACACACAATTCTATGAATAGATCACAATGTCTAAATTATTACCAGGCCCAAGCATTTTAAATCTACACCCTCGTCCTTTTTGGGTTTCCATAATGTTGTCAGTATGTGGAATTCAATGCCAATAATGGTATGAGTTAAAAAAAAAAAAAGAGTATGCAATCTCACAGGTACTCACAGGTATTTAAGGTTTGGGAGATTTTTAAAGGCTTCTGGGTCGATGTAGGTCAGACTCTTCGCATTACGTATCTCTCTGGAAGAACAAACAGGCAAGAAAGGGATGCACTGAAAATATTTTTACGCATAAATATAAACTAATTGAGATCATAAGTAGAGGACAGAAATGTTTTGACCATTACAAAATTTTTCAAAGAAACGACACACTGCACAGTCTTAAAACCTGCTGACAGAAAATAGCAAGGTGCATGCCAGTGTGCAAGAGAAAGGAAACTCAGTGCAGACAGCCAGGGCCGGAAGTGGCGTCCAATTAGTGTTTCATTAGTGTGTTTACTCTGGTCCACCCTGTGCTGTGCTGGACTGAACACCTCTCTCTGCTGTCTGAAGCCATGTGGTGCGCTCAAACGTGTGTTCTGGCCCTTCTACACACACCTGGCAAACCACACTGAACAAAGGAGACAGACGTGGTCAGGTCAGTGGAAGTCCCTGAGTCTTCCCAGTGCTGCTGTGTAAAAACTAGGGCTCAAACCAAAAGGTCAATCACACAGTGTCAGTGGAAATTGGATTTCCTTTTACTTTCTGCTGATAGACTTTGTATTTCTGTGTGTGGTCCTCTTTGCTTTGTTAAAGTTCCTCACCAGACATGTTTTAAAGTATGTAAAAATAATCGGCTATGATTAATATTTTCCCACATAATATGTGAAAAAAAATGGAAAATTGGGGCTGGAACACATCTACACTTACTTCCTCATTGAGAAATTCTGGATCAGGCCTTGTGCCCCGCCCACCACTGCTGCTCGTGCTAGGTTGACCGGTGAAAGAGCAGAGAGTATCAAGATGGTTAGCCAAAATCGGCGACTAGCAGACATATCAGGACGGTTAGCATAGTTAGCATCTTTTTTTTCTTTTTTTTAATTGTTTGTTAGCTTGTAACTGGGAGTGGCTGACAGTGTTAGTGACTGTGCTAATGCAAACTCTTGCTCTCTGTACTGAAAACTGAAGGTTTTGTGTTTATTTTGCCCGTCCCCTGACCCTGCAAGTTGATGCAATTGGTTCCTCAGGTTTGTGACATATGAATCCCTGGCTATCTGAATCTGTTTTTATGAGACTGTCATTGGTTCACTGCAGTTCCAAGGTGGAAATACTCAGTCATGGTGTTGACTGGTTATTTTACATGGATATGTCTTGTATTAAATAATAATAATAATAAAAAAAACTGCATATTCACAGGTTAACAAGGTTAGGAGGGGGTCTTTAAGTTTATCATATTAACTACACATCCATCCTTACTAAAAAGTAGAATCAGGTTTGTATTGCCAAGATAATCAACATCATCATCGGAAAGAGGTCTATGTGATGATGACAAAAATGTAGCAGAGACTGTTCATATACAAAAAGGGTATTGATTTTGCTTCTTGCTACCAGGGAAAGAGTTTCTCTCCTGTTAGCTCTGGTTTGGTCTCCAGCAACTCACCAAAAACACCTTTTCACTGCAAAATGCTCCACCACATTCACCAGCCAGTGACTAACTTTGTCTACCTGCTGTTTGGTGCTGTGCAGTATGTTTATCAGGGCTGCTTTCAGCAGCTTGAAATTGGGTTGTTAAGAAGATTGAACCACAACAGTTAAGTTAAAAACCAAGACAGTGATCTAAAAGATACAAAACAACCCCAGAGAGTGAGAGAGAAAGAAAAGAGGGAAATTGACTCAAGTGATAAATCTCGATGGGTTTGTCACTATGTCACTACACTTTTCACCTTACTCAAAGTTATTTGACCCATTGTTAATGCAGCTTATACCTGTAAAGATAAAACATTCTTTCCTTTGTGGCAGAGTGTTGAAGTTTTTATAAATTGTGTGTGTATAGATTGAATCATTATTGCGATGTATCATTTGCCAATAGAGCACTGAAACTGAGATTTATCTACACCACAGAGTATGAAAATATGTGCATTTTTACTTCTGTATATATCTTTTAAAAGTGGTGGTTTTATCGATGGCGGCACGATACAAACTTCACCAGCCACCCCTCTGAATTTTCAGCTCCGACTGCACTCCTCGATCCACAGCTGCTGTCGGCCTCAAGCAGCCAACAGGAAGCAGAGCATTAATTTGTGTCTGACCCTGAAGGAAACCTGAGAGAGATGCCATTTTCTGATGTATGGCACTACACCCCACCAATCAGTGGCAAATAGGCCCCAGAGATCCAAAATACACCCCCAGAACACAGATACAACCCACAGCCAGCGGTTTGAATTATCGTTTCTGTCTGTCTTTTGATATCTGGAATTAGGAACCAAATAAAGACAGAGCAAAGGGAAGGATAATTAAGATAAAAATGACAGCTAAATGATATGCACATATGCATCAAGTCATGTCAAATGAATGTCTGTGGCTGTTAATCATAGTTACTGTTTAAAACAGCTGCACATGCCCACATTTTATACAGTAAGTGAAGAGTGGAAACAAATTACGTACACGCAAACTGCTGTGTTACAAGATGCTGTAACTTGGAACAAATCATTCACATAGGCAGGAAGTCTCGCAGTAATATATGAAGTGCTAGGAGGTGTTCTGCTGGAAAGTGTGTGGTCCACCCGGAGACTCAGCCATAAATCTCTATCCCATAATTGAGAATAGAGTGCACCTTGCTAGACTTTTTTCCCCTGAGCTCCTTCAACAAGAGCTGGAGTATGAAGAAGACGAAGAGAGAAGCCAAACACTGGCTGCTGTTTAGCCTCTCTGCTCTAACATGCTCAGACCGGGCCCTGTAATAATGCGGCAAATACATTCAGATAATGAGTTACTTCATTGAATTGAATAGTTTCTTATCTAATTTGCAATAAGTAATCCCACAACAGGGTTATTTTTTCAACCTCATGAATTAGCAAACCTGCTCCGTACCACTCTGATGAGGAGCAGTAAGTGATGTGCAGGAGAGAAATAAGTTTCTAATGTGTTTCTTCCACACTTCCATTTGCTGCCGGCAAGGTTCAAAATTAAGCATTTTTCTTTTCAGAGAGCAAATGGAACAGCTTAATCAATAAAGATCAATAAATAGCGTACCCTTTTCCTTTAGGTACTCACATGTGGGTGATTTTCCTCAGGTTGTAGAATGAGTGTCTCTCCAGCCTCTGCAGCTTCACGTCCACTGACATATATCTAAAAGCAATAAACAAACTTACACCAAATCTAATGCACAAATCATCTTTGCAATATCTAAAATAATGAGTTTTCTTAACCATCTGTCTGATTTTTAAGAATGAAAAGTACTGTGCAAGCGTGAAAGCGAAATATAAGACCTGTTTTCATAAATGACTGTAAGTGTGTGGCTCTAAAAATGATCCCAAAGTCTGCAACTCTTTCCTGAATTTATCAACCCAAAGTGTCTCCCAAGCCCCCCTAAAGTCACGGGCAATTTTAAAGGTATGCACCTCACATATACATTACCTCGTCATCAGTCAATCTGCTCTCACTTGTTATTACTTGGTAACAAGTATGCTCTTAAAATAAACCATGAACTTAGCACTGGATTAACTGTAAAAATGACAAAATTACTAGAAAAAAAACATATATTCTGTTTACTTATAGTTATTACTAGGCACTGAATGAAACACACCTCAGTATTCACAAACTAAAAAAGAGCTTGTATTTGAGAATCTGCTGACATTTTATACGTATCTGTATCTGGACAGCGAACAAAGAGTCAGTGGACACACTGGCTGTGAGCACTTGTGGCCATTTGAGGCTTACACAAAACCTCTCATCCACCATCTCCGTCTCCCTTCACGCATGACTTGGACGCAGACGTCAGACTCAGCGGCCGAGGATCAAGTCTCGAGTGTATATTTTACCTCTACACAGAGGAGACTCCACCTCTACAGGGAGTCTACAATTCCCACACATCCAATAAGCTCTGCTGGAATACCTAGCCAATGTCCAAGCCCCACTGCGGTCGAAGGACCAACATTCCTGATGAAGGAACGCATTAGTGCTTCCAGCTGTGATTAGGAGGCAGCAGTGATACTAAACAGAGAGCATATCATCTGCTTGGGTGGGAGACAAAAAGGAAAAGGGGTGGGCAGCTTGGAGCTGGGATAGATTCCCACTCTTTAGGGAAAGGAGTCGAAAGACAACAGGTGGATGAGAGCAACTTTGAAGGGTCTGTGAATAGAATAAATTTTGATAAATCGACACTCACATCCTTGAAATGTTGATCATGTTGGCAAAGACATCTGCTGGAACAGCTGACAGACGGGTCTCAAAAAGCCACCTGGTGAAAAAATAAGTATGGACATTTTAGTTGTCACAAACACATTTTACTCTGAATAGCATCTGTTTGTTGGACTTGACTTTTTTAGCAAGGTGTTCTTGACATTTCTGAAGGAGCAGTTTGACATTCGGCAGAAACGCTAATTCACTTGTTGCTGCGAATTAGATGAGAAAATCAATACCATTTTCACATCTGTATGGTAAATACGTAGCTAAAACCAGCAGACAGTTGGTTGAGGTTAGAACAGAAATAAAATAGAAAAGATTGGAGACATGGGGAACAGCTAGCTTGATTGAATTGTTTTTTTTTTTTTGTTGTTTTTTCGTACAAACTAAATAAATTCAATATGTGTTAGACAGTGATTTAGAGGCACTGTTTTAGATTTTGTTTGGACTGAGCCAGGCTAGCTTCTTCCTACTATTTCAAGTCCTTATGCTAAGCTGACGTCTCCTGGATACACATAGCTTCATTTTAAATACAGAGATATGCAGGGACACACAGTCAGGGAACCAGGCAAATGTTTGGGGCCCCCAAGAGGAAAAGGGGTCCCCGATGGCCCTTCATATTAGAAAATTTTGCGATGACATCTACAAACCCCCTTAAACCTCCCATAATGACACCATACTGTTGCTCCAAACCGCCCCCTAGGGGGGCCCCGGATGATGTTTGTTGTAGCTAACATCTACCCATTTACTACATGAGAGGCATCCAGGGGACAATGTAAATTGTAGTGTCTGCCAGTAGTCTAGGTGAGCGGTGGGGTTCTTTGATGGGCTTCTTAGTTTGGGGCCACCTAGAGTTTAGGATCACCACTGCAGATATGAGAGTGGTATCAATCTCATCATCTTTAAAAATTTTGCACCTGGAGATTTTATAACCCATGGAGAGTATAATGACCTTCACTGTAGCATTGCAGAAATGTTTAATATTTTAATTGTGATGAAAGTGATTCAATTATCAATAACTAGATTTCACATATAGAATTTTTGTCTTTATATTCCAATATCCAATCCAATGATCTAATAATTCCAGACAAAAATAGGTCTAACTGCAAAAAGAGAATGGGACAAAGTGTAAAGAAAAAATAAAAGAGAGAAAAGGGAATAACACATAAAGGCCCAACACTGATGAATTTCAGTGTTAGATGAAAGGTTTCTTTGAAGTTAATGGTAAAACAGATCCCCCTATTCTAGGAACAAGAGAAGAAACAAAGACTTGGAACTGAATGGACCTGATCTGACAGCCAAATCAAACAATGTCTGGGCCTGCTTAGGACAATGTTTCAGAAAGTAAGGTTAAGGCCTAAGTATGCGATGCACACCTCCACAATAAGGTTTAAGTTATGAGACAGAAAGTATTTAGAATCTGATCTGTAAGTCAAACTTGTTAGCTTGCTGCAATGTTTTGCATAAAAGGAGGAGGAAAAAAATTGTATTTCCAAAAAAAGAAATAGCTTGATATGCGGAAATTAGCTTTCTTGCTTAAAGTTATATGAGAAGATCAATACCACTCTCATGTCTTTAAATATGAAGCTGTAGCCATGGTTAGCATTGCAAGAAGGCTGGAGGTACGGGTGAGCAGCCAACAAGGTTTTGTCCAAGCTTTTAAAAAAAAATTTACTTCTAAAGCTCAGAAATGTTGTGTTGTATCTGTTTTGTTTAATCCATACAAAAACTGAAGTGTAAAAAGGACATGTAGGGGGTAATGGGCCAAACTATTTCTTGGCAGGGAGCCGTAAATTCCTGGAGTGTCTGCTGGCTGTCTGGCAAGAGCAAATGTCGTTTTTATGGAAGGGTTCTTGTACAGATTTACCAGATATAATGTGTTAATTTGTGAGCTATAGATGTGCTATCAGGTGGGATTTGCTACCTTTGGAAAGTGCAGGCTACTCCTTGATTCCAACCTTTGTGCTTGTTAAGCTAACCTGCTGCTGGCAGTAGCTTCATATTAAGCACACAGTATAGACATGAGAGTAGTATTGATCTTTTCATCGAACATTTGGCAATAAAAGTGCATCTCCCAGAAAGTCAAGCTTTTCCTTTAGAGTACATTGTGGGCTCTTTCACCTCATACGTCGCTAGCGAAAATGTGTTGCCTCTTTCCTGTGATCTTACGGCAGACTTTGTTGTGGTGGACTTGGGAATCACAACATAATAATAGAAGAAAGAGATTAAGATGGTATCCACATGTGTTGATGTCATATTGTATTTCAGGATGCACTTTGTTCCACCGCATCCTGCCTCAACTAGCAAACAGTATGTGTGTCCATTTGGAAACAGGTATAAAAAGGGACTCAGCCAAAGCCACCATCTTCATGCACCTTTGCTTCATCAGAGGAACAATAGACTAATTCAGAGGTTGCAGATCTGGCCCAGGAGTCTGAATCACGCTCATGTGGAGGGAAAAGTGGGGTTTGAGTCACTAAGTAGACACTGGAGCACGGCACCCTGCACACGCTTTGACAAACTCAAACAAACAGAAGGACACAGAGCAGACCCTGACACCAAACACCCCTGTCAGAAGCATGCTGTTTCGCCGCCCTGCTCAAAACCCAAATAACCAGCATGCATTTTCCCTCAGGAGCAAGTGTGAAGAGAGAAGACCAATGAGTCGATCTCGCGGGCTTAAGGAGAAAATTACTCCCTCACTTTGTCATTTTGGATAGAAACCCGAGAAAACAAACAGGTGGGGAATTGAGTTTGAAGTGGGGAGAAGCCACATAATTCATAATAGTGTCAACATTGGATTGACAACATAGCTGTGTTTACTATGGGTTCTGTCTCATTTTGATGTGTAATGGTCTGTAGTGACTGGTAGAGAGGGTCAGTTACATATTCAACCTGCACTTTCTCCAGTGTGATTCAGTGTAAATCTCCTCTCATGTAGAAATGCTGTCGTTACAAAAATCCTGACTGTCTTCTCAGTCCGAATGCTTGAACGCACACAACCAATTAAGAGGCAAAACAACAGTATTTAGGACAATGAATAATTTTTATTTAAAGTTTATAAAAGATGACATTCCTGTTTGTTTTCTCATATACACAGGAGGTAATTATTATAGAACGTGAAGTTATAGTAACAATTTCCATTACTTGATCCATTGGTACAAATTAATAGCTGGGAAACTGTCAGTATTTCCAGTAATCTCAGCTACAGCTCATCATGTTCAAAGTCCCACTTCATATTTTACAATTAATCCCAGTGCTCATCTGTTACCATTCAGGAAACAGCATTAGAATTTCACTCTTCGGTCACTTTTTTTTAGATGAGAGGTTGAGGGACAACGAATATCACAAGTTATCACGTTTTAACTCCAATCCAAAAATTCAGAGGCTTTTGAAAGACGGGAACTGCTGTGTTTTTTTTCCACGTTTCCCTTGAAGTCTTTTTTTCCTCTTAATTATTCTCAAATGGAACTCTCTGGGTGTTTGAGAAATGTGCTGTAAAAAGTAAATATTGTATTTGAATGCATCGTCCAGACGCAGCCGGGAGTCACGCTACGCAGGCTTTTAAGCATGTCTGTGCTTTCCTTTCCACCTCTCTGACTCCCAGTGGCGCATGGAGTAACCTCCACAAGTGCACACACACAAAGGACTCCAAACTCTAAGTATCCACATGTTCATACTCACACACAGACATGCACAGACGTCTGCTTTGCATTCACGTTTTGTTTTTTGAATAGAATGTTTACACATTTTCTTCCACAAAAGATGGCAATAAAAGAATTAGTGCAGAAAGTTTGAAAGTTTTTGTCCATGATAGGGCAATTTAAAAGAGATTTGAGAACACAAACCTCCGTCAGAGTTGAAAAAAGGTTTGGGAAATATGCTTATTTGGTTTGTAGCAGAGGGTTAGAGGAAAAGACTAATACCACTCTCATAAATATCTGTATGCTAGATATAGTTCATGCTAAAGCCAGCAGCCAGTTCCATTAGACTTAGCTTAGCAAGAAGACTGCAATCAGGGGAAAACAGCTCAGCTGGCTCTGTCCAAAGGTAATAAATTTTACCTACCAGTGCCTCTAAAGCTAACTAACATTACTATCAGCATTATCTCTTTGTGCAATCTGTACCAAAGCAAAAAGTGTAAAAACAATTCACCAATTTCACAGGAAGGTATGTCCTGGACTGTGCGTCCCTGCGTCCAGTCTTTGTGCTAAGCTAAGCTAACCAGATGCTAGCTTGTCATCCGAAAATATGTAGCCTATCAAAAATATTGAACTTTTTAGAGTCTGTCAAAATCAAGTATCTTTCTAAGCTCAGTCAGTGTCTGAAACACCAAGCCTTGACTATAAAAATATTATGTGATTTCTCATCGGTCCAATTCATGGAACTTGTCATGAGGATTTTCAGATTGTTTGCTGACAGAAAAACTAATGGACCAAATCGAAGCTCCTTGGCAGAGATAACAATCCACAAGACAAAAGGCCAATAGCACAAACAAACTGACAGCCAGAATCAGTGAAACTGGACCCCACTGGCCTGACCAGGGCAGCAGGGTCATTCATGTCCGTACAACAAAACCAAACTTCATTACGCCTCATCTGCTAGAACATCCCCCTCAACACACAGTCTATTTTGGGATTATTTGGCAGATATTTTTATCAGGATGGCGACAGGGCAGCGCTTGGTGGCATGCTTTCATGTCTTTCTATTGTCCTGGAGGGCTCTGGGTAAACTTTGGGCAGGAATGTGAGGAAATCGTAGGGGACATAGGGGCACGTGCAGACGTGAATTGGAGCAGTGATCGGGAGATAATTTTATGTGATGGGTGCTGTTGGAGGCAATGAAGAGTGGTGTCTGGGATTGAAGGATAGAGGGATGTTCCAATAAACTGTAAGAGAGGAATGAGGATTATCATAACACAGCGCAGAACCCTCTCCTTATCTTACCGAGCCCTACATCAGTGCTTTAGAGGAATTTTGTGCGAGAGTAACAAGTGTTAAAACATACTCACAATGACAATGCTAATGCCAGCAAAACTTCCACTCATCATATATGTTTAAGATGGTGTTTGAAATATTAGAAAATGTTCCAGCTTCCACAACATCATCACCAAAAGTGCAGTTTGTTCAGCATAACATCTACTGTCTGAGTTATCATTCAAGAATACTGATTTAAATGGAAATACCCTTTCTCACTCTTCCAGCTTCTATGTTTCCACATCTGCCACAGAGTCCCTGAAGGGCATGTGTTTCCATCACTCAAGGCCACGGCAAACTGGTCGCGCTCTATTGCATAATTTTTTCATCCTGTATTTAAGCAATTTAGGAAGTGTAAAAGCCCTGATACATTTTTCAGAGGTGACCCTGACATATTACATCATGTCGGCTCCCAGGATCCTTGTCAGATTCTTTGGGGTCTCAGATAGCAAAAGTGTATCAAGCAGTTTGGCTGTAAATTAGTTCATTACAAGTACGGTATGTCTGTATGCGAAGGTCAAAGTAGAAACTGAATTAATTTAGATGAGGAGGTAGGATTGTTTTTCTATTTTCCTCACTAAATGCAAGGGTAGTAAGGTGTGGTGAGCGCTACACTTAGTAATGAAGCGCATCCCTTTTTTCCAAACTGTTTCTTATCTACCGTCAATGCGTGAAGTATGGGTGCTTTGCACAAAGATCCAGTACCCTGTAGCACAAACCCAGTGAACTGGACATCTCATCCCTGCCTCTCTTCTTTCTCTCTTTTTCTCTGTCTCTTCCTCCACCCATCTCAGTTTCTCATACAGTTAACTCATAACAGCACAAACACTCAGGGGACATACTATGTTGATAGTAGTTGTTTGAAGTGCTAGGAGATGCTGTTGTAATGCAAATTTCTATGGGTAAATTATAGATGATTACACATTAATCATGATACACCTGTGACCAACACACCAACCATTATTAACTTTAACATTATACTTTTCAGTTACATCAGGGGGCTATAGGATTTCAGGTTATAAAGGTGGGCTAATGGTTCAATGGATCTTTTTGATAACATGCTTGAATGAATTATTTATTGCAGTCATATTATTCCAATATTAAAGTACTTGAAAGTTAATCTTCATGAAAAGAATTGTAATAAGTTCAGTATACTTTTAAGATGTTTAAAGATTGGCTGTATTTCACACTAAATCAAGAATAAAATCCTCACTGACAACTTTGGAGTTAGCAATCTTAGCAATCTTATAATAGACAAAAATAATACCTTGAAATGGAATAAGTGCTTAACATCACAGACAGCCTCGAAATCCCTGTGGGAACACTTTGAAGGAATATTCATGATATAATGATTTTTCCTCGGGGTTAAGAGCACTTTACTTTCAAAATACAGGGGAAAAAAAGACAGAAGAATCACTTTTACAGATGCGTTTTTTACGCCTACTTACAGTGTCTCCGTGCTTGCTGGAAACCTGGGGAGAATATCAATGTCAAAGCAGGAGATGGTGTGAGTCCTCCACTCAGAGCACTCGCAGACAGCAGGGCAAGAGTCAGCCTCCGACACGGAGCTGACAGGGAGAGTGACGAGCATAAACAACGCGCATGTTATCACCTGCATGCTGGAGAGCTGCCCGCTGTCAGTGTCGCCTCAAAATATCCTTCAGACTGACTTCTTTGTCTCCATCTGATGGTCCTCTTGATGTCCACCACAACAAATATGTATACCAATGTCAGCAAAGTTCTCTATAATAGACTATGATGTTTGTTTTTGGTGTATAGGTTATAATCCTTTGGTAGAGACAGTGGAGCTGTACTGGACTGTGATGTTCAGTTTTCTTTACAGGGCCCCAGGAGTTTCTGTGAGGTTGTGAAGGTGGAGATGCTGTAGGACGGACAGCTGCAGCTCGGTGGTGGGTTTGGAGGTGGTCTTCAACTTGAGGGGAGGGTGGACTTCTGAGGCACTCTTGTGTTAGACTTGAGAATAGTATTTTTCCTTTTCTCCCCCTTGAGCAATGATTTCAGATCTTGTATGTTTTGTTCTTTTAAGTAAAATATATATTTTACATACACAGGCTTAACTGTAAGTCTTTTATACATTATTCATCAGTTGTTGATATAAATTGTCCTATTCAATATATTTCATAAACCTAAAGTGTTTCAGTATATTTCTATAAGTCTATATGCCCAATATAGTTCTCTTCTCTTCTCTATTTATTTTATTATACTCCATTATTAGCTATGTCAAGTACACGTCGGTGGACATGAGATTTCTAGGTCTATTCTAAGAATTTTTCAATAATTTACTGACTTATCTTGCTTTTTCTTTTCTTTTTCCCTTCCTCAAAGTAAAGAGAATCGACCTTTCCTGTCTGTCCTCTACGATACACTTTTTTCTTTTCTTTTTTTTCTTCTCTTCTCTTTTCTTTTCTTTTCTTTTCTTTTCTTTTCTTTTCTTTTTCTAACTGAAGAGCGGAACGACAGGCGCAAACGCATAAAACTTTGGACAATGTAGTTCACAAATTATAAATTCCCACAGTGATCTATTGTGAACATCCTACAATTCCCGGCATCCTTTGGAGCAGCCGCGCTCTGTTATTTTCCTGTTCAGACGCGGCTAGTTCAAGTTGCCATAGCACAGTGAAACTGAGGGTTGTTCTTCTGTTAACTACCACTCGCAAAGCGAAAAACCAACGTCTCATTCGTAATTTATTTAGAACGATAGCGTGTATTTCCTCAGTTTCCACTGGACTTATGCAGTGTTTTGCAGTTCTACGATATTATTTCAGGGCAAAATTACTTGGCTAACGTTGGGTTAGCTAGCTTACGTTCATAGTGGTTGCCACTTGTTGCTAACCAGGAGGAACACCACTCGCAACAATGCTCAGGACTGTGATTGATTGGGAACGGGACCGAGTGAATTGTAGTGTTTTGCAGGTCAAATAGTTTTTTAGCATCCACCGGTTGTTAAGGTAACGATGACAAAGCTTTCATTTCCGTTTGCTATGACACAAATATTTATTGTTAAGAAAGTTCAAAACCACCCCACTTTATTCGTTAATCTGATTAACATTAACAGTTAGCGTTTTGTGCCGACGACGCTAGTGCTGGTCACTAATCGTCATATTTGCCTAGTCAGCGGTTTTTCGTCGCCACACCCGCAATCTGTCCAAAATTATGGACACAACCAGCGAATCGGATTCTTACGACAGGACGCCGGGAGACAGGGCTCGGGGGCGTGAAGCCCATCGCAGACCTGGCCGGGACAGGGGCAGAGCCAGTGGGAGTGGAGGTGATGATAGAGCAGTAGACATCTCCAAGAAGATCAGCACCCTGGCAAACACTTTACAGGTACTCCGCTGTGCCTCATGAGACAGACAGGCACCTGCATGTTCAGATTTCATCCATCAGCAAGTACTGAAAATTTATTTGTGTTTTGTAGCCTTACCTTACCACCAAGTCAAGTATTCTGGCTGTGCCAAAACTTCCCTATACACTCTAAGTCACTTTTTGTGTGTATATATTTATTTATATTGTATTGATCCCTAAATTAATTTCAGTAATTGTTAACTAATATCTTCCTTTCTCTGGTAGGACACCAGTAGAAACCTGACCAAAGTAGACCGGATGCTGGGCCAGTACAGGGAGCATACAGATGATCAAACTGAAGCCATGGCACTGGTGAGACACCTGTTCTATTATCTAAGTATTTATTCCCTAAAGATGCAGATGGTAGCACATATAGCCATATATTTTATTAGATGTCAGTTTTGATTCAGATGCATGTTATTGAAATACTAAAGTGATACTTATTGGAGGTATTTTAAATAAAATTTGCCAGGATTAAAGAAACTTTAGACAAAATGTCACTTTTTCTCCAACAATTGTCAGAGAACTCTAACAGCAGCACTGGAAAATGAATAGATGGGACAGTGTGAGGAGTTTGGCAGTTTCATAAATCCACATCTTCAGTGCATAACCACTTCAACACTTCAAGGACAATAACATACCAGTATTAATGCACAGTAATACTATTTAAGGGATATCACAGTCAGTTATCACATTGTTTGTTCAGCGCTAGGCCTGCACAATATGCAAAAAACATTATATTGCTATAATTATTGCAGATTTTTTAATATCTTTGACTCCCCCTCCTCTATGTCTCCCCTTCCAGTTGTCATCTTCAGTATGTGATTTTATTTAGGAGCTCTGTTATTTTCTGTTTCCTTGGTTAGTCAGCCCTGTGTGCTTTTTCTTCTGCACCAGCTCAGGGAAAACCTGGAGGAGTCGATCAGTCAGCTGCAGACACAGAGGTTGAGCAGATCCAATGGGGCTCGAAGTGCTTCAGCTTCGGCCTCTACCCTGCATACCAGTGACCTGGAGGCTGGCTCAGGGTCAGGTATGGAGAAACAGAAAGGCTTTGGCTGACAGATTTATTATGAGTGAGGCTAGTTTTGGTTGGAACATACTGGCAGATAACACAGAGGTAAAATACAGAAGTGAAAGCCATAGACCATCTTAATTATGTATGTTTGTGTTGCCAACTTAATTCTAATAATTAAAAACAGTAAAACAATCTGCCTCTGTGTGTCGCACCATTAGCAAGTTGTGCAGTTGTGAACATTTTTCAGAGGTTACAAAAGCTCTGACTCCTGCTTTATCATATTGTTTCCAGAAACAAACACTTTATAACATCTCTACATCTGTGATTTTAGAGGGCCAACGTTTCTACCCCACCTCTCCACTGAGGGAGTACACAGGCACTCAAGCAAGGAGAAGGAGGTCTCAGTCTGCGGGTGTTCGCTTCAAGGACTCCAACCCGAGAGGAGAGGATGTAAGAAATGCCGACAGAGCAGTGCTGCTTGTTACTTCATGTAGTTTCAGAAAGTTGCCACAAGAGGGTACACTGAGTTTGCAACATTGATATAAAATTTGTTATTCTAATCTTGAAAAAAAAAGGTCCTGATAAGACTTCATTAAAATCAGATATTATCCATGATCTATTCTTACTACAGTGGTTGCTATAAATGTGCATCTCTGTAAATGCAATCATGGCTGGCTCTACTTTGCTTTGCTTGTGTCTTAAGATTTGTATCGGTATGTGTTTGTGGCTGACTCCCATAGATTCATTCTGTACACCAATCCTTGAGGGATCTGCGTTGTGACCAGCAGAGACTGTCTGATGACCTGGATAGAGAAATCCTAAGGAGGAATAGGTATCTGAGACAAGGGACACAGAAATCTGAAACGGTGATAATTCGCAATAAAAGATGCTGAGATATTTCTGTCAGGCTTTACTAATGTGGTAAACACTTCCTACATCCACCCACAAATTTTCCACATTAACTGAGGTCTTGCCTCTTTCTGGATCAGTGCAAGATATTGAGCTTATACTTTTCATGTCTGCTGTACATGAAAAGTTTTTTCTTGAGCTTTGAAAATAAATGCATGGATTTCAGGTCTTTGAAATCTCCTTGATGAGAAAGTGATAAAAGTGTCATGGGAAACTTAAGGAGATGCAACTGCAAAGTCAAAAGGCGGCAGATCTTTCCCTCAACATGCATTCAAATTTGACATTTTGAAGTTATTAAAAAATCTCTCCTTCCAGGCCCGCTGACCAAACCAAATTGATCTACCACCATATTTCAACATCTGAAGCTGCATAATTAATTTTAGTGACATCGCATTATGCATTCACATTTTGATCAATGATGTCCTGGAACAGGATTTTTCAGAACTGTCGAGAACTCCGCTGTGTAGATATGTTCAGTCTGCTGGATTTGTCTGTTTTTTTTTGTTTTGTTTTTTTATAGGTCTGAAATTGACACCAGGCGGGCTATGGAGAGCCTCACAGGGCACATGACAAGTTCTCAGAGACAAGACTCAGTGAGTTGTGGCTGTGTATTTCACTAGCAATACTTCAAGTATGCTTTCTAGTGGATGCATCCTGAACTTAAGGACATCACATCACAGTTATTGATGGATGAAAGCTGCTGTACAGAGCGTTGAATATGCAAATATTTTTGTTTTCTGATCAGAAAACAGCTACAGACAAATGGCAAACTTACTTCATAAAACTCTAACTTTAGCAAATGTTTCAGTATAATTTCCAAGCACTGGCTCCTCACTGCACCATCACTACTGTGACAAATATGCTACTTCAAATGACAGCCAACATATTTAATATTTTTTATCTTGTCCTGTCTGTGGATGTGACAAGATAAAGGTATTTACTGTCTCATACAGGTGGATGTGATGCCTCCTGATTAGACAGCGAATTCTTGCATCACAAATGTAATACTTTCAGTCAGCTCTGAAAGATATTTTTGTCACCCACCCTTTTTAATTTCCTGTTGTCTCATTTATCATATCCTGCTGCCATTCCTGTACTGGTGATGTTTGTGTGACCTGAAGCATCCTCCATCTGACTGTGTGCAGGTGTCGGCTCGCGTGGAGCGGCGTCTGCAGGAGCTGGAGAGAGAGACGCACGCTGATGAGAGGAGCATGGAGAGAGAGAAAAGGCCTGAGCAGCGGGTGGCCATGTCTGACGAGCTGCAGGAGGTGACACTCCTCCCCACCACTCATCTGCTGCGATCCCACTGTCACATACCTTTCTGTTGACACTCATGTTCTCTCACATTCAAAAAGAAAGCCAAAAAAATCTGAAGGCAAATGAAAGCAAATAAATTCATAAATTGTTGACAGGGCAAGATAGAACATAGTTATATTTAACTTAACTCATTTATTTATTAAGGACAACACACATTAACAAACACACAGAAGCAAATAGGACGGTCAGAATTTTACAACAAATTAGGCTAATTGTCACAAAGGAGTGTGAAACTTTAGCCTTACAAGCAAGTACTAAGGAAACACGTTGATACACTCATACACTCCATAAAAAAAAAGAATAAAGCAGGCACACAAGTCAATCAACGGTAGACATCACAGATGATATGCAGACCTAAAATCCACTATAAAGACATTGATTGACAGAGCAGATTGAAAATAGTTCAAATATCATGTTGTGTCTCCAATTTTTCAACTTTCTAGAAAAAGTATCGTAGGTTGTCAAGTCTTTCAAATTAGTTGGAGCATTCAAGCCAAGTGATGCACAAAGTGTTTTTCAAAAGCGAGACCATTAAGCACTCGTTTTTTTGTCTAAGACCTTAAAAGCTGGATTGGAATTCTGTCCCTTGAGGATTGTTGCACAGGTATGAGACCGACTGGTCAAGTCCTGCTTTTTGAGGAAGAAAAATGTTAGTCATGCTCTCTAATACTAAGAAGCAGTCAATGAAATTTAATTTTTGGCCTTGATAGCAGTGGCTATTTGACAATCATGGTCCCTAGAGGACGAAACCTGTTTACTTCTTATGATCCTCTGATTTTTTTTTGTCTCGTGCCACCACAAGGTCAAAATTTAAATTTGTCCAATATTTTGGTTTTATGACCAAACTTCTGCACAACTAATAATATTCCGAGCCACTTCAGATTTACTTTGTTTTGTGCTAATTGGCAAATGTAAGCATGCTAACATGCTAAATTAAGATAATAAATATAGTAGACATTACCTGCCAAACATTAGCATTTAGCTCAAAGCTAAAGGAGAGATTTAACAGATGAAGTAAAGCGAAATAAAGTCAGTGGACTTGCAGAAGGAATAAATGCATTTTGGTTATTCTTGAGTAATAATAAAGACCACTGACATTTACACAATTTATTAAACCTCAGTTTTCCAGGAAAAAAAAAGCCAAAAGCTCTTCTGACTGCCAGCACTGGCCAAAAAGATTAAAAAGCAAGTGTGGTAGTGTCCAAAAAATGACTGCTTAAACATTTTTCAGGTGTTCTCTGTTGAGTAGTTATTCCTCACCTTTTGAAAAAGAAGTCAGAAAAGATGTCAACTAAAAAGTCTAATTATAATTGGTGGGATTTTAATCTTCCACACAATTAAATAGCAGTGATTTATTACTGTGTTGACAAGTGTTGTCCATAAAATTATATTCACAGTACATGTAAAAAAAGAAATTCTTAATTTTTTACTTGCTGGGTCGCTGTGTTTTACTGAAAGGTTTTCTCTCCATTGTACTGCCTTCTTCTGTTTGTTAAAGCAGCGCTCCCACTGTGTCACCTAGCCCTCTTGCTCTGCTTTATGAGACTATAAAGTACACCTAGGCAATTACTTTGATGCACTGCAAATGTTCGCTAAGCAAGCAATTACAACTTTTCTGTATTTCAAGCCAGTCGTGTGTTTTTTTGGGGGGGGTTTTTTAGGCATGCATTTGTCTAAAAGCATTAATAGCTGAGAGAGCTCTGCCATTAGGTGCACTTTAGTGATGTAGACTCATAGCTAGATGCACTCTGTATATGCCCACAGTCACAGTAAAGAACACATTATCTTGTATTATTGCTCTCTTACATTGCTACTTTCCATTTAGCCACACAAATCATTCATATTATACATCATCAACATAATGTTAGTTCATATTTGGAATAACTGAACCATTCATTTCTTGGTTACTGGTTTGGAGGACAGTGTTTTGTATAAGATAATCAGTGTCTTGGCATCTGCTTGTTTTAATCTCTCATGCTGCAGTTTATTATTAGCCCACAGAGGGTCACTGTGTAGCTGTATCCAGACTGATAACCTTCCGGGGCTAGACTTTTCAACATACTGTGTAATGATGGTAGCTACCAATTCATTTGCATCCCTCTCCTCTGTAGTGCCCTAATGGGACACCAGCAGGGCCCGGGGCGGTGGGAAATAATGCATTTGTCCAAAAATTAAGGGTAAATAAACAAGCTTGAGGAAATGAAGAGGAAAATAATCTCTTTTACTACTAAAGAGCAGGAGAGGAGGGAGAGCAGAGGGCACATTTATTCCCCACCGATGGGCCCGCTGTGATGTGAATCAAATAGATGATGAGTCACTTGGGTAGCTGTTATTGCTAGCAGCCGGTAATTCATCACCACAGCCTGCTCAGAATGAGTGGGATTGAGTGGGATCTAAGCTCTTGTACAAATCCACCATGATGCCAGTATCTTGTTCCAAAAAGATGGGATGGGGGTATACTGTGATGCAATAGTACCTCTCATGTTGCATTCATACAGTACTCGTATATGTGTGCTTTCATAATAATACTCTATCCTGTTTGTGATTGTGCTTGTTTTTTGTAGATTTTAGGTAGACACCAAGTTCAATCCCATGAGAGAGAGGAGGCCATGACAACCAGGTTGTTGAAAGCAGAGAAGGAGAAGTCCAAGGTGAAGGAATTTAGTCTTAAAGAAGTGTTTGTGTGTTAAAATAGAAATCCTCTGTGAGTTAGTTATTAAAGTTTGCCATATAAAAGTTCCTACCTCATTTTTCCAGCATCATTTTACTGAAATTAGCTGCTTAGGTAGTTAACATTCAAAGTTTTAACAAGGCACTTAGTATATCAACACTTTTTAGCTGAAAATTAAATTAAAGTTCATAATTAAATTATTTCATAATTGTGCCTTAACTCAAATTGTATACATTCTGAACTTGTAGATTGTATATGCTGCATACCTAATGATATAGTGTAGGAGATCATTCTGAAGCTTCCAAGAGAATCAAACCTCCTGCTGACTCCACAATAATTTAACACTTGATTATTTTGTATTGCCCTGACAGTCTTGTTGTTACACTATCCTCAGGTGGAGAAGGATCTGGAGAGAGCTAGAAGACTATTAGAACAGTCAGAGGATAGCAGAGAGTCACTTGTTCATCAGGTTCGTTTGTGGATGCTGTACATAAATCCAATATAAACCCTCTGTGTTGTTCATTTTTTCAGTCAGATGTCTTTCTCTTTGTGTCTGCTCACATGGCTGATGATCCCCAGGTGGAGGGCATGCGTGGTGAGCTGTTGAGGACGAGGAATGAGAACACTGAGCTTCAGAGGGCCCGGCTGGAGACTTCTCAGCCCACCGCTCGGCCACATGGCAGCCACACTGACAGGGAGGAGGGAAGAGGTAGACTGCGGGGGCTAGGTACTGAATTTAGGTCTGGACTCTTGAGATGAGGGAAAGGAGCATAAACAGGGCTGAGAGGATTGGGATGTACGTGAAAGGGACAGGTTAAAAATTGTTATGCCAGCCCTGTAACCGTAGCTGGCAATACATTGTGTTATTTTTATTAGTTTCTCCTTGAAGAAAAACTTCACACAGTACATATGCATTGCCAACAGCCGGATCAAAATACCCTTTAAAAGTGGGAGACAGGGTGAATGCATGGCAGGGGGAAGGGAGCGGCCTGAGAGCAGATACGCGGCCAGCAAGGGTTAATGTGGAGTGTTGGTCAGAGGACAGAAAATTGATTGGACTATGGTACAAAAAGAGAAGAGAAAAAGAATGTCAAAGTTATGACCAGAAAAGGGGAGAAAATTGAGAGAAGATTAGAGAAAAGTATAGAAAATCTTACCGTTCTGTGCCTTACTTTATTTTTTATAATGGTATTGATTTTAGGGCATCAGTAGGCCTTAAAAGGCTTGAAAGTGACAGATTATCCTAAGAGTGTCTCAACTTGTATAGTATTTCAATATGCAATAGAGATTTTCAGCTGATTTAGATTATAGATTGGATAAAAGATGGTTCATTACTTCATGATAACCTCATTGAATCATCATGAATACTTTGCTTATTGCATCTTTGTTTGTTGATATCATACATGGAGAGTCGTGCATCATTGACTTCTAGTATCACTTTATTTATACTCCGTTCATGTCTATCAACTATTGTTCTGCCCCAAGTGACCAAGTGAAGTGATTGACAGAGAAACATGCATAGCAGGTAAAAAGGTGAAAAAAGAAATTAGGGTAAGGTTAGAAAATTATTCTAAATTCAAATCTGCTTAAATATTTATCTTAATCATAAAATGTTGCCAAGGCTTGATATATTTATTCCTCTTGTTCCCTAATCCATCACTTTCCTAGTCACTGTGTTCTACTTTTGTTCTCTCCACCTGCAGTAATCAGCAGTTTGATTGTGTGTGTGTGTGTGTGTGTGTGTGTGTGTGTGTGTGTGTGTGTGTGTGTGTGTGTCGTTCAGACCTAGAAAAAGAAGTGGCAGAGCTGCGAGTCCAGCTGGCCAAGGCCTCCGTCCTGGGTGAGGTTGAAGAACTGAAGAGGGCTTTGGAGCGTAAGGAGAAGGAGAGGGTCCAACTCAGCTTACAGGTGGAGGTGTGTGTATGAGAGAAATTGTGTCACACTGGGTGTTTATATAAAACAACGTGAGCTTGTAAGAGCAGTGGTTCAGAGAAGGCATTGCGTGTCTTTCCTTAGTCATCCATTTGGCTGTCTTTGTAGTATGCTCTAAAGAATAAATGGGAAACACTGAGGAGCTCTCAGCTAGAGTCCAAATGAGCACAACACAAGCATGACTTTGACTTTGCCCATGTTGCCGTCTCCACCCTGAGCAGGGTTATTTCAGTTTGTAGGGTGCCTCTCATCCGTGGTCGCATCCTCCGCCAACTCCATGCCACTTGATCCTCTTAAGATCGTCAGATGAAGTGACAGTTGGAATAGGAGATCAGAAGTCAACCAGCAGTCATTTATCCTTCTCAAGCTGGTGCGATGTGTCACTTCCATCACTGTAACAAGACATAAAAAAAAAAAACTCTAGAAAAACACATCCCCATGCTAAGTGCGGCTAGTCAAGGCTATGCTGGGTATCAATAAAATGTTAGTAGGAATTGCTGCACTTTAAGCTTTGGCACATTCCTCTAATCTCTGATGTTTCTTTCATTGAAAATGCGTTTAAACTGCCACGCTTCCCCTATTGCTGAGTAGGCGTTAAAAGATAAAGTGGGTGTTTGCATGTATCACCTGGGGCGTCTCTTAGGGTTTTTATGTCTAGATCAAAATAGACGTCTGAAATGTTTCATTTTAATGGTAAATGAGCAAAAATGAAGTATGATGAGGAGAATGGCGTGGAAGATTCAATTTTTCAGTCGCTGAATTTATATACAGTCTAATAGGTCTATGACTAATCAGGCTATGACTAATTACCCCTAACTGATTCAGTATAAATACCTAAACGGCACCCGGATAAACTTACCTGCCCTCACTTTAGACTTCAATCAAACTTGAAACTTCAAAGTGATTGAGTTTTTTTTTGGATATGAAGTTAATCCAGTGCAGCTCTCCTCTCCGACTACTTTTCAGACCAACATATCAGATAATCCAATTGTAAGCAGCATGTAAACACAGTCTCAGTCTTCTTTGACCTTTCTGACTTTGTCTGCTGTCTTCTTTGCTCACCATAACTGCCCTTTACTGTTTATCTTTTCTTATGATCTATCACACCTTTTTTTTTTCCTCACTTCCCTTCTTAAACATCACCTGTCTTCTTTTACTTTTTTCTGGCGTATATTGAATTCTCACCCCTGTATGACCCCCCCCCCCCATTAGCAGTAGTACTCACACAAGTACATTCACATCCTTGACCTTTTCCCTTTTTGTATATACCAGGAATTGTCATCAGACCTGGCCCAGCGGGAGCAACAGCAACAGCGAATGCTGGAACAGTTGAGGGAGATACAGGTATTTTGATTGGTTACTGCAATTCATCAGTGCATTGGTAATTTAAATCAAGGTCTCTAAACAAGGGGTGCTTTTTCTAGTGGTAATTTAAATTATAAACATGCTGTGTTTAGTGGCTTGTCTGGGCCATAACTCAACACAAAAATGACGCTGTAAAGAACTACAAAACTAAAAGTTGCAATAATGAGATCCTTCAGAGTTAGGCCTGTGAGACATTTTAGGATCCACCACATGCTTAAAAAACACTTTCAGATTCAGATTATAAAGAATGAGTGTACACTTTATTCATAAATTCTGTCATCCTTTCAGAGCCGAGGGCAGGCAGAGAGGAGGGAGACGGAGGCATTACTCCAGGAGAGCACAAGGAACAGAGATGAATTGAAGAACAGGGCCCAGGAGGCTGTGCGCCAGTGGAGGGCAAAGTGCAAGAGACTGCAGAAGGAGCTGGAGGAGACCAGGGCCCAGACTCAATTTCATACTGACAAGGCTTTGCAGGTCGGTTGAGGCTGATGCATTCATTACACAAGTTTTGACACCACCACCTACCTACAGTAGCAGCTGTGACTAAGTAACTGCTGATCTTTATAATGTTGGCTATCTTTCACATAGAAAAAAAAATCTATCTCAACAACTCAGTGGGAATCTAATGGCCTGATCTGCCTTATTCTGTTTTATTTCAAAATATTGCTAATGGAAGGAATGAAGGGTAAACCTAGGAAATGAGCAAAATTATCTCACCCTCTTTGCTTTAAAAAGGCACTCAACCGATTTTACACGTGAATTTCAGTTAACTTGTTATGAAGAGAACTATTAAGCTTGTGAAAACAGTTGTATAAAGTGGCTGTAGACAGATCTTTCAGAGTTGAAAAACAACTCTGATGAAGTCAACAGGCTTATCTCAGCTTGAGCCTGAGATTTTTTTTAACAGGAAGTCTGCATTACAGACCAGAGGTGTAGGAGGCAGGAGGGATGTAATGAATTATGCTAATGAGTTGAATTGTGGGAAATGTAGTATCCAGTGTTTTTGGAGCTTGACCCTTACAAGAGACTAAAAGTTAGGAGGTCTCTGTCTCTTCTGCTTTGGTAGTTATTGATTTATGAAAATGCTGTACCAGACCAGAGATTGCCTTATTAAAGCAACATTTTGGATCTAAGTATAAATCTATATTTATGGTAGGTGCAGACTATTAAAACTAAAACCACTTTTGCACCAGTGATATTGACAAAGAACCTGCCATTCTCCTGTTTAGAAAATATTAATATGCATTGTGTATGATGTACTTGATGGTCGAAGCCTCTGAAGCCTGCAGGAAAAATGTACAAACACATTGTGTATTGCACATACAGTAACAATATAAAATAAACGAGCTTATGCATTTGATAACAGGCATGCAGAACTGTGCTTGTTATTGTATATTACCTAGAGTTAAACTATCACTATATCTGTGCCTGCGTAAGCAAACTCCGTTTTTGCACACTTGCAACAGAATCCGGCAAAAGTTATTGACTACGTATCGGTTGGCTCTGTCTGAAACGCTGCTGCTGCTGCTTGCTGAACCAGCAGCGAGGCATCTGGCTGCACTATTCGCTACAACTGAGCCTCTGAATCATCTTTGTTGCATTTTCAAAGCAGCAGACTCTGGCTCATGCTTAACTGCTTTGACTTTGACAGCATGTTCTAAAAAGTGAAGTAATCAATAATGTCTGCACTATAATGCATTTCTTGAGTTCAATAGTAGAATGATTTCTGGTGCCACCCCAGGCAGTGAGGATAAAACAAAACTTCTCTCAGCCAAACTCTCCCTGTAGCTGTGCAGCCCACTGATGTCAGAATACATTAGTGGGTGGTGGAAAGTTGCTACAACTGACTAAGTGATGCACAGAATATTGGTACGTATTGTGGAAATTATAGATACGACACCACAAAAATGTGTACTGTGTTACTCTGGTGTCATATGCCAAATGTGTTAAGCAGCTCCTTTGTTTCATTTACATTATGGAGATGTCCTCCATACTACACAAGTTCAGGCATCTATTCATTCATTCTATTATTTCAGAGAAATAAATTAACACCCTCACATCACCAGGGAAATACAGAAATTGAAATATTTTTCAGGTCCAAGGCCTCCAGTACCTTTCATAGTTGAAATGGGCTGGAAAATCAGCAAAATCGACACCTTTAAATATAATGATTGGGAAGGGGTGATACAAATACATATCCTTTGCAGTCCATATTTTATGTCCCATGATGAGGAAAAAGAAACTTTAAACCCAGCTTTAAAGAAAAATAATGAGAGCAAAATAAATACCCTTAACACACCAGAGTAAGTAACACACATGTGAGAAATGTTAGAGGTTTTTATTAATGTTGCTATTTAACCTGAACGAAGCCAATAGGTAAAATACCTGTGCACTGCTCGTTTTAATTAATACTTTGTTTTGTCATTTATAGCATAGAGAGCTTAGTATCAAAGTCATATTAAAACTTTGAATAATGTATTTTGAATTAACTTGATAGTAATATAACCAAACATGAAGTCAAGTAGTCTGAGTACCTTCGCATGGTATGTAACAGCGGTTGTGCTTAGTTGAATAATTAACGGCTGACTATTACTGTTAGCTTGAAAGTCACCTCCCAGTGATTTCCATCCCATTAGAGTCACCTCCAAACTCACAGTCAGCAGCCATGCGCCTCACAGAGAGACAGACAGACAGACAAACTCCCACCTGGCATACTCGACGTGACGCGAATTAATTACAAAATCATTTCTGCCCCCTTAATGAATTAGGGGAGAGAATCAAGTACTCAATTAAATGATTAGGTTCTGAGCTACAGCAAAGACTTTGCAAATTCCAGTCAAAGCCAGAGTATTAGAAGCAATCTGCTTTGAACAGACCTGACCATTGTCCCTTATCGGGGAGCTGAGTGCAAGCGGTTTCCTATCAGTGCAAGAGCTGGTACTGCATATGTTTCTCTCCATCTGTCTCTCTGTCACTCTTTCTCTTGCTCTCATCATTATTGTTAGAGCTCCTCTTTGTACACCATCTTCCTCCTCCTCTTCATTTGTCATTCTTCATTTCCCTGCTCCTCTCCCTCTCCGAATCCCTTCTCCCCCACTCTCGTGCTCTCTGTTTCTCCCTCCAGGCAGCCAGGGAAAAGGAGAGCTCTCAGGCCCAGCTGAAGGCGCTGAGCCAGCAGACTGAGGCGGCCCACAGGGAGCTCACTGAAATCCTAGGTCGTTTGGCCCAGCGTGAGGAAGAACTCCACCGCAAGGACGTGGAGCTGTCCGAGACCCGACAGCGCCAGTTGTCACTGGAGCAGGAAATCCGGGAGGTGTGGGGTTGAACATCCAGAAATAGAATTCCTCTTTCAGATATTTTTTCCACCTATAGGACCATAGACTGTGGGTCAGGTTTTCACTGCACAATGTGCTACTAGAGATTTTTTATTGTTCCTTAATTTTGAATCTGTTGACCTACCTGCAAGCTAATGTCATTCATTCAAATCCAGTTAACTTCAGCTTTTCTAAAATGGATTAAAAATTGATTAGAGGTTGAATCAAATAGTATCACACTGTCACCATGAAGTATACTATTTGGATATTATGTAATAATGACACTTATTTAAAAGTATTCAGCAAGCCCTGAAGTTGTACTGTTTTGCCATATATCAAAACTCCTTTCCAAAATGCTTGTTTGTTGGTTGCAAGCACATTAGCATTCTTATATAAATCCCGGTCTAACCACAGGCATGGCTGAAATTCATAGATGAATTTGTCTTGTTCAGATTGAGGTGTTGTTAAAGTGAAAAATGAATGTGTAACACAAACTTAGCTAAAGAGTCATTAAAGAGCTTTCATAAGATCCTAATAGCATTCCTAACCCCAGGTAAGAGAGGCCTCAGCTGCCCTGGAGCAAGAGACTCAGCGTCAGGCCGCCATCCAAGCAAGACTAAGGGAAGAGAACCAGAGGCTGGAGGAACGAGCTGACAGCCATGCACGTCGTTGTCAAAGAGACCAGGACACACAGGCCGAGCTCCAGGCTGCCCTAAAGCAGATGACCTCAGTCCGTACCCAGCTAGCTCAGCGGTTAGCTGAGGAGGAGAGCTCCAAGAAGGAGCTCCAGAAGGGCACCTCACAACTGCAGGCTAAGCTGACAGTGGTGCAGGAAGAGCAGGCTGCACTTGGGCAACAGCTGAAGCTTGAGAGAGAGGTGCATCAGAAGGAACTGAACAACATGAAGGCAACAATGGAAAACAGCAAGATAAAGAAGGATCGAGAAGTGCAGGACACGCTGCAGCTCTGCCGTCAGGAGCGAGATGAAATGCAGGCACGACTGAAAGAGGTTAAGGTAGGTCCTTTATAAACATGTATTCATACATAAGTCTTTTTTTCCCTAAGGGAAATGTACAGTTAAAGGAACAGTTTAATTTGCTTTTTTGACTCGAGTTAGATGATACCATTCTCATGTCTGTCCCAAGCTAACAAAACCTGGTACCAGTAATTTCCTAGAGTCTCCACTGGTTGCCTGACAGCTGTTCCTAGCCAAGAAATATTGTGGCACATCAACACTAGTATTGATATTTACATCTAACTTGTGGCAAGAAAGTGAATGAGTCTATTTCCAAAAATGTTTTAAACTCACCTAAAGGCACCTATAAAAAGCTGTGCAGAGATCTGGATAATGTATCAGACGCGTGTGCCTTACACTTTTAATTTGTCTTTTGAGATGTCAAGGTCATAAGCCAACCAAAGAAATTTCTTTTCTTCACACCTAGGCATGGATCACAGAGTGCCACACTCTAATTGACATTTAGAGTATCATTGGCACGCACTTCAAATTCAGCACAGGGTAACATGCCTCAACCACAAAACATCTGGCATATTTCCGACTCAGCGAGACACAGACAAAATTCTCATTTAGAGTAATTTTCCTTATTGGCCAGGGCTCTGTCCTCTGAGTGCGGGTGAATCGAGGATAGCTGAGCTCTTAATGGTGTGTGATGCCCCGTGGATCCTCACGGCCATTCCACAGCTCCAAGCGTGAATATTTAAAAACCCTGATATCAGACCTCAGAAGTCTCATCAAGGCAGTGTTAGAGATAGGGGACTCCTTCTGATTTACTCCCGCGTCACCCTACCCCCATGATGAGTCCTCATGGGTACATTGTTTCTTAAGGGGCATGGTCTTCTCTGATATGGCTGAGTTTAGCCCATTAGCTCCACTGAATGGTATTAATATCTGACATAGCTCATTGTAATGGTGTCATTTCCGAGTGCAGAAAGGACAAGGGCGTTTGCTAGAGTGTTTTTAAGTACTAGCCTAGGGGTGCTGCAGATGTCCCTAAGAAGCCCACCCAATATTCATAGAGCATAGCCAGAAGCCTATATTACAATTTTGATACAGTCAACTGTCAGAAAAAGCTTAAAATATTCTTATTTTCTTGTCCTTGTCCTCTCAGTCTTGATTTCTCCTCCACTCTATCTTTCCTCCCACCATCTCTCTCTTTCTTAATCTCTCTCTTACTGCCTCCCTCCAGTTCTAATTTTGCATTTTCCATCTGTTTTTCTCTCCTCACTCCAAGCAGCTCTGTTTTTCCATTTTTTTTTCTTTGTTTGTGTCACTCCTGACACTCCTAGTACTCAGTCATTGTTGTTCATTCCACATTACTGTATCTCGAGCTGTGTGATAATGTGATCACTGTAGATAGAAAGCTTGAATGTCTGAGCTGGATTTTCCTTTGCAAGTCTGAGACATGCATCAAGGATGTAGACAATGATTTCAGAGACTTGGCAATGGTTATCTATCCATCCTCTTGACCCACTACATGATGTTCTCTGTCTGTGCTGAACAGAATGTCATGTCAGACCATACTGTGAATTCATTCTGTACCTAACAGATGTGACATAACATCTTTTAGAAATTGTTAGGGCCCACTGGCAAATTTGGCATGCTGTATGTATGATGCAGAAAGCAGAACTTACTTGCACCTTTGAAAACTAAGTTGCAGTTTTCTCTCATATCCCCACTATATTTTAGTGCAGGATCACAGAAATACAAACTGCAGCCAGCTTTAAGTAGATATTTTTAGTGCAGACCTTATTATCTTAAGTTACTGCCTTTGTATCATGGCCTTTAACATATCCACTCTCTACTAGGCAGATGCAGTGTCAGACAAAGAGCTGTGTGGGGTGCTGCGCATCAAGTTGGACAGGATGAAGGATGAGTGTGATAAGCTGGCAGCGCAGCTGAGCACAAAAGACGAGGCACATGCACTTCTCCACAGAAAGTACCATCTACTCAAACAGGAACTGGATGACAAAGTAAGCCCTCCCTCCTTTGCTGTTTTTCAGACATAGTGACTAATATCAAATGACATAAAAAAAATTCCAATAAATGCAGAGTATCCATTGTCATTGCCAATGTCATTACCAGGACATTGCTTCCTTCCCATCCTTGCATTAAGATCTAGGATATCTGATTAAGGTCACATGATCATATAAACCTAAGACTGGTTCAAAAGGTTAAGTGGTGCCAAATCAGCACTATTTTTAAAGGGCCTTTATCAATATGTTATTCACCTCTTTGACAGGCCCCTGATAAGTTGTATGGGGCTCTTTGGGGGATCCATGTATTGATTTGAAATCGGGTGAATGGAGAAAAAAGGGGCATCCATTAATGTAACATGGGCAGTTTATTATTCCAGGGACAGGATAAAGATTCACGGTCCCTGGGCAGTGCTGATCAGTTGGTTCCTGTCCCTCGGACCTATCGATTGACTGTGGCCTGGTAGGGATCCTGAAGTATTGACAGTGCTGACCAGAGAAGGAAACTTAACTAGATCTGTTTGTGTGAGAAGAAAGTGAATTGGCTCTCAGATGCTCAAACTTGTGTATTTGTCTTTGTGTGTGTATTATTGTGTAAACTTGAATAACTACCCACAGTTGATGTTGTAATAAGCAAACCTGGGTGTGTTTATTTAGTCACCCACAGAAAACTTGCTGTAAATTAATGTTTTTATACTGTCTTGTAAAATCCAAATGACATAACTAAAAACACTAGAAAGTAGTTGCTAATTTGCATCCACTATACCTCGCTCAGCTGTCTGCCGTCCTCCACAGGTCAGGGCAGGTGATCGGATACATGCTTTGGAGTCAAAGCTGGAGGAGAAGGTGCTGCGGATGGAAACAGAGCAAGAGGCAATCTTTACCTCCATGGGTGAGGAGCTAGACGCAGCCTGCCGCAGCCTTGCTAGGAATGGTGAAGATAAATTACAGGTATTTAATTTCATTACATTATAGTTGTTGTATTTTGTCCTATTTTATTTTGTTTGTTGTTTGTGTATTTTAGAGCTGCATTTAATGTTTTTTTTTGGCCACTCTGGGGCATAAAACCTGCAAAACAAGGTCACAGAAACACAACACTGTTAATCAACATGTAAGCAAACAATTGCCTATTTACACAATCAGTAGACACAGAGCAACATGAGCAGGAGTTGTCAGATACTGGTCCAGTATTGACTTGCTGTTTAACTCAAACGGCCCACCAACTCCTGAAAAAACTAGCTGCGTCTTTAGTTTACTAAATGGTCAACTTTCCAAAGTAGAGCCTTGACTATTTCAGCAATTTCTTGGTCTGTTCTGGGCTTACCCAACCAGTCGTGGCTAAAGAGCATTAATAGTTTCTATCTATACAACCTTCGTCTGAGCACACATATGCATGCACTCTCATCAGAGAATGTTTATCTTATACTGTGTGCTGAGATGAAGGCTGCATGAGCTGGAGGCTTGTATTGATGATTAAAAATATTTTCATCTTAGAGGGTGAATTTGTTTGTTCTTCTACTAGAGTAAAGATTAAATTGTTGAAGAAGGAAAAAATCAGATGGACATGATTGTTTCTTACCGTATGTTCATAAAACTGTCTCTTGTCTGTTTCTGTTCGTACAAACATACAGAATTACCGTTAATTTGTATTACAATTAACAAAGTGCTTTGGCCCCTAGTATGACAAAATGCTATGCTATCTAGAGTTGTTAAGCTTCCTGTAAATGTAAATCTTTTTATACTAAGTTCACACTACATGATTTGAGCCCTGATTTTCCACCCGCCAACCGTTTTTGGAGATCACTGAGAAAAGCCCCAAATCAAAAGCAAATTGGCGTTCGCTCTGCGCTGGCAAATTGGTGTTTGATCAACATTCAATATTGTCATCATTATTATTATTATTGAAATTGACAGATTATGAAAAGAGATCTAAACTTCAATAAGGCTACCCGATTAAATAAATTTCATAATAAAATTCCTGTAATGCACAATAAAGTTTCTATGGTACCTACTGACAGACAGTTTTATGCATGTTGCCTATTGGAAATACCAACATGTTCATACACTAATAAACACATTGTACACACACCCACTTCCCCTAACATGTTTGAAGCTGGTTTTCCTCTGGTGCTCCAGGCTAATGAACCCTGGCAGCTCTTATCTGCTCTTATAGATTTCCCAATCGGCTCCAGCAGTGCAACAGCCAGACATGCGAGCCAACGCCTCTCCTCATCCGTAATCTGTCATGTTGAAAAGAAGTCAAACTCGCTAGTGATTGGCTTAATGAGGGGAATCATTAACAGTTAAGGGGTGTATTAGGTTTCAGTTACCTTGTGATACTCTCCTTCCTTATTTCTCTTTAGAGGAATTAATTAAAGAGGTTGTAGGACAGTATAGTGCTAGTTGAAAGTTAAAGAAAAAAGAGAAACAGTACACTGTCATACATGAGATTACCACTGGGAATTTACTGTTGGTAAATCAGTTGCCAAGGGAAATTTGAATAAGTAAAACTGCTGTCTTAATTAAAGTAACTAAATGCAAAAACTAATCAACAAGATAACCCGTTGACCTCACCTCTTGAACCCACTTGACTCTCATTTGTGACCTACTTCCTGTACACATCTTTTTTCTCTTCTGAGCACAGCTGGCTCAAGTGAATGCACAAAATGGAACGGCAGTTCTGTGTTTGAATTAAGTCTGGGACATTTGTCATTTTATCCTGTTTCTCCTCTGACTTTCCTGTCTCCCTTCACTTTAAACCATTTGATGAGGAGAAATGCCCCAGTGAAAATATCTATAAAAACATCCTCCTGTGTCCTTTACACTTGCGGTTAGTTGTAAAATCTCTGCTTTTTGCTTCTCTCTAAACTTTGCTATCTTCACCATTCTCTCAGCGGGAGGTGAAACAAACAAACTGTAACCAAAGACGCGCCGTCACAGATTTACTCGCGTTCTGAAAGAGATATATAAAACACGTAGTCACACATTTAAATTAGCAATGGCAGACACTTGGATTCCACGGCAGTGCTGCTGACAAAATAGTGGCATTTCTTTCACTTCAGCCCCACAGACAACACTTTCAACTCCCAGCCTACTTGTTCAGTTTTTCTGCAGTTTCACCTCCTTTTTGTCTGCCACCGCGCCGAGCTGCCTTTGATGGTTCAGGAAAGAGTAAAGAGAGAGAAGAGCGAGAGGCATACAGGCGTGTTTTATCCTCCCACGCAGTCACACACTCTTCTATGTGGTTGTACACTCCCAGAGATGGGGACCTCTGCACAGCAGCACTCCATTGCTGTACTTTGAGCTGCCGTGGCAACAACTTGGGAAATTTGTTTTGCTTGGATCTGGATTTGAGTGACAGGTTGAACAGAGCCGTGTGCCGTGAAGATGTTGTCTGCCATGGCACAGGACAGAAAGGGTCAAAAGAAAATCCTGCAGTGTGCCTTTCCATGTCAGTTGATTATGCATAAAAAACCTCGCTACAAGTGTGTGCTTGAAAAAAACGATTGTACTTTTTTGTCGACTTTGTTCATGGCTGTGAGTGAATATGTTGTGTCTTTTTACACCTATGTAGCAGGAGGGGAGTTAGGTTTTTCTCCGTCTGTTTGTGTATCAGCAGCAAGGCATGAGGTTTTTCTCTATGAATGGATTTGATCAAAAACATTTTGGAAAGGTTGATCAAGGGGCAAAGAGGCAATGTGTGTTACTTCTTTCCAATACACATGTAATGTCAAAACAAATCTATGTCAACACTGTTTTGCCATGCTAGTTAGCTGCTCCAATGACATATCTCAGTCTATTTGATGGGTGGTCATGAAATTTGGTGTCCATTGGTCCTACTGTGAAAGTATTATTTTTTTTTTTATCACTTTCGGTGAGCTACTGACTTCCTGTAGTGCCACGAACAGGGCAGAGTTTTCACTTTGTCTGTGAAATGCCTCAACATTTAATTGATGGATTGGCAGAGGATTTTGTTCCCAGATGATGAAACCTAATGAGTTTTGGTGATCCCCTTTGTATTCCTCTAGTGCCATCATGACATTTGTAATTTTGAGTGAAATGTCTTGATAACTATCAGATAGAATGTCATTAAATTTGGTACAGACATTAATTTTTATATTTGGATGAATTGTAATCTTTGGTGATCTCTTTTTTTCAATCTAACCTCGGGTCATATGTCAGTCATGTTTCAGTGGTACCTGAAGTAATATACCCCCATCGACAAAGCCCCTTTCGTTGTTATAACACAGGGCTGTTTTCAGACTGAATGCCCTTTTAGTTTTATTTGAGCCATCTGTAAACGGAAAAAGACAAACCCCCATAATAAGCAATATCAGACAACAGAAAGATGTAGGAAAACTTCGTCCTGTTTCAGATAAAATGGTCTCTTCGGGGTGTGGAGACAGAGTGGTTAAGATGCATAGTGTATAACCACAATATTCTTTGTTGGGTGTCATATGTCTTTCTCCATGCTTTGTCAAAGCACTTGCACCGTCTAATAGGAAAAAAAGATAACCTGCCATTCAATTTATTTTTAAAATTTGGAGCAGTGGTTAAAGTGCAGCCCTAATGGCCACAGAACAGACAGACTGGATTGGTTACCTGAAGTTATGATAACCAACCAAGATACTTGAAAGTGGTCAGGATAGTTAACATTTAATTTCAGGTATTGGCATGCACATGTGTTCACATCCTTGTTTCAAAAAAGCAGGTACTGAAAAGCGTAGAAGAGATTTTTAACCTTTGGGGAATATTTGACATGTTGAGCTGGAAAATCTCGAGGTGTGCTCTCAACTTGTTGAGCGTCATCTAGTTATGTGACTGTTTATCTGTGTCTGTGTGTCTGTGTGTGTCTGTGTGTGTGTGTGTGTGTGTGTGTGTGTGTGTGTGTGTGTGTGTGTGTGTGTGTGTGTGTGTGTGTGTGTGTGTGTGTGTCAGCAGTCATTAGGAGTTGGAAGACAGTCAGTTTGTATTGTTGATGCTGACAAGCTTGTCTGGAAAGGATGGAACCTACTCCCCGAGCTCATTTTTATGACACACACACACACAACCTCTGTGTGCAGGTGTGTGTGTCTACGTGCAACAGTGTGTGTAGTGTCATAGACTGTTTAACACATACACATGCCAATTTAAACTGGCAGAAGTCGTTCTTCACAAAAGTTCAAGGTTTAACAGGAATCTGTTCTTCTGATTGTTATCCTGTTGTTTGTGCATCCACATTTTCAGTCACTATTTCTGCTTTTTCTCCTACAATGTCTCTTATATATTTAGACAACCTACATCCATGAAATTGTGTTTAGAAATTCTCTTACATTTGCACTCCTTTGCAGTGTAGACTTTTTTTAAGAACAGAATTTTGTATAGTGTGCTACAAAGGCAGAAAAGCTCACATTTGCATGAATCTCTCTCTGTTCTGTTTTAACAGGCGATCTCACAGAAACCTGGATTAGTAAAAGACCCTCATCGTTGGCTAGCCGAAACAAAGGTATGATCATTACATGCAGTAGTGCTGCCTTCCATGCAAAGGATTTCTCTAAATGATCAATTGTTTAATTGATTAAATAACAGTATTACCATGAAGATCACACTCATTCACATAATATAGAAGATTAATGAAAGACAACAACAGCATAAAATATATGTAATCAATGATTTGTTCTTTGTAAAATATTTCATACTGTAGTGTAACCTCTCAGAAAAAAGATGATTCATTGTTGAGGAAACCACTTTGAGCAGCTGAGCACTGATGTGTGATGAGAGTCAGCAGGGATCACAATGAAACTCTGATGTTGAGGGATTTTTAACAGAATGCCTTTCCATAATAATCATAAGGGTATGGCACCTGGCTTCTCTCTAAGAGAAATCAGTCCCCATTTGGTATTGCAGTGATGCACTGTACAAAAGAAACATGTAATTATGGCTGTGGCAGTGATGCATGATACTGTGTTAAAATGTGTTTGCACAATTCATAATGTTTATCACCATAATGTATATCTCCTGTCAGAAATGCTTTCAGAGTACTGTGCATTTACAAAAATAAAACACTGGAGAACAAGAGAGATAATTAGCTACCTTGTTAGGAGTTTTTATGTTAGTAAAATCAAGGCATGATTTACAGGCTTAAAGAGCACAGTTAGAAAACCCATTTAACCAATAATTTTCCTTGGCCGTAACAATCTGTTATATGAAACATTGTAAATTGATTTACATCCCCTGTTGTATTGATGTGTGCTTCATATTAATTAATAATTTCTTTCACTGCATTTTCTCAGAGCTTTTATCACACTCATTGTGTCTGGGCTCCTCAAAATACTCAAAATGACAGAATACTGATGGACTTAATGTTGTGTGTACATTTAAGATGAGATTTCAAGAGAATCATGAACTTGTAGCTTGGACAGTGCTGCAGACTTTTAAATAGAAGAGGATTTTTTTTGAGAGGATTTTACCTTAAAGGGAAAACAGAATTCCCTTGTGATATTCTTATATCTGACAGGGGACTTAATTAAGTTCCTATGTGAGGTCTTTTCCATTGATTAGTGTGCAGTCTTCTGCATGAGAAAACCAATGGGAGCACTATATATGAGGAAAATTCTTTTTATTATCAGATGGGCCTGGAATGCAGGGTCTCGAGGTGGACTTAAATCAGCGACTTCCCCTTCCCAATACGCGTATATATACGAGTCTCTTAATGTCTCCAATTAAACCTTAGAATATAAGAACCTATCCAAACCCATCCCACTACACCTCTATCTAAGTACATTCTGTGCTGATCTTATATTTATTTAACCAACCAGACAAAGCTACGCTGGCTGTGTGAGGAGGTGCGGGAGCGTGACACAAGAGAACAGCGCCTGAGGAAGCAGCATCAGCAAACCAGGGATCAGTTGAAGGCCCTCAGGCAGAGCCGGGACTCAGAACAGGCTGCTCTCCTGCAGCGCCTGGACCAGCAGGAGAAACTTCTGCACTCCCTGAGCACTGAAAAGAAAGGTATACAAACAGTATTTAATTAAAAACAATTCATGTTGATTTCATATGCAATTAGGAAGCACGTGAGAATGCAGTGTAGTTTTTAATTTTTTTTTCGTCACTCAAACTGGTACCATCGTCATCAAAGTGAGTCACATACCCACGCAATATAAAATTTGTCACAGAGCAGCATCATATGAGACTAATCAGGCTCTGTGTTCTTTATTAGGCAGCTAATAACTTGCCAGAAAAACATTGGACAAGAAATCCTTTGATCATCCACATCTGAATTTATGAATATTTACTATAGCAAGCTCTTAATGAAAATGTAGTCGTTCCTTGACTGTTTTTTTTTTTTTATGGATACAGCCGCGTCATATGCTGACTTCTTGTTTTCTTCCTCTCTCATTTACATTTAATCACACTGTCATTAAGAGCAGTAACTAATTCAATGCCTTCATATAAGTGAAGTGGTTTTGTCTGCTGTGTTGTAAAGGATGCTCGTGGAAATGGTTGTCCGTGCATTGTGTTTTAGTCCGTGCACGCGGGTCGGTCTGTTTACGATTACAAATGTTTGAAAAAGCATCTTAATGTGTGTGAACTTTGAGACTTCTATGAAAAATGGGCTTGTTTTTCTTGTCCAGACTCGCATTTCTGACTGAATTTCTTCTAATGAGCTGTAAGCCAGAGGAAGAACAACTTGTTTTTAGTGCTTCGGCTGAACAATACAGGGAAATGGGCCTAATTTGTGTTCCATTAAGAGAGAGAAAGAGAGTTAAAAGACACACCGAGACCATAGAGGGAGTCATAGTTAGAGGGGAAATGGAAGACCTGTACAGACAGAGACAAACAATTGTCCATTATTTCACTGTGTGTTTTTGGCTATAGAGGTAAAACATACAGATAAGCAATCTAATGATACAGCCTCACCTCCAGACCCCTTTCTGAAACACAGTTCACTCTGTCTTTGGACCCAATCAGCCATTTGACAACCTTGTCTGTCTTCTCTGCAGGCAGAAGCACTGATATGGTCTCCTAATTAGACCCAAGAATAATCTGTATGTCACAACAGCTACAAGATCTGGTTGTTTGTATTGAAGGTGCAGGAATTAAGATTTTATCGCCTGTGTTTTGAATATGGCTTCTCAGTAAAGTGGCTGCTCAGTGATTCTGTTGTTGTGTTATTGGAGAGCAACACAAGACTTACAAATCCCTACCACGCATGAATATATGAGCAGCGATGACATGATGCATTTTCAACAAAACACTCAACAATGCAGTGTGGCAAATAAGTTTACCCTTCCCCATCACAGCTGTTTATTCTCAGTTCTGCTGTATTATATTATCAAACTGGGAATTGTATTCTTTAGAGATGTAATTTTCTTATACCCACTTTTCTGCTTATCTTAGTAGATTTGCTGTTAATGCCTGCAGTCTGCAGAACCCTGTGTGACCTACTGTAATTGTCTCAGTGAATTATTAGTGTCAGATTAACGTTGCAGTCTGTGTATTTGACTTGTGCAGCACTCTCTATGGGCCTTTCCTTTTCAAACAAGTCTACACTGCATGAGTAGATAATAAGTTCTAGTACTACAGGACCTAGCACAGGTTTTACAGTCGGCACGATGGGTGAGTCATAGAACAGCACTTTGGCAGCAACAGACTAACACTACCATGACTCTTCTGCTGACTTCAAGGTACATTATAAAAGGTGAGCCAAAAGCAAAGGTTTGAGAAACTGGAGGTTTATTCCATAGCCAGAAATTGTTTATGGCTTTTTTTTTTTGCAAGTATTTCTGTCAAGTGGGTTGACCTGTGTTGTAAGATATTTGTTTACATGCACATATTCTTGAGGAGGAGGAGGAGGAGGAAATTCAGTCATCCCCAGGTAACTGGATATTGAACGTGGGAACATGTTAGTAGACAGAGGGCAAACTAAAGAGTACGTCTAGTAATATGTTTGCAGAGGTATTTATAGACTGTTAGACCTTATGCTTTCAGAAAAGTGAGATCATGTCATTACTGTGTACAGATTTGTGTCAGTGAAGGGCTTCTCACATTATAATGGAGGTGTCTTTGATGTTCAACTCTCATGTTGACTCTCTGAATCACATTTGGATCCATTATAAATGATGCAACTGTTTTTTAAAACAAAAGAGATTAATCCAAATCCCCAACACACAAATTGCGCAATTATTTAGTTATTAGTCACTGGAAAAAAATAATACTTCATGATGATATTTCACAAAGACGAATTGAAATTAAAAAAATTTTTTCTTTTTATTATTCAAACAGTGTTTTGCTACCATTTCATTAAAACAGATGCACAAAGCTTCCTCTGCTCAGCGTAATGCCAAGCTGAGTAAAATTGGGTAAATATTGTGGCATTTGCTTGATAAAACTTGCTAAATCAATTCGGAGATATTCCTCTAAAACAACATCTCATTAAGCAAACAACCAGTGATTGTAATTAAAAACAATTTGTTGCTGCAGTCAACAATAGACAGAAGAAGAGTTTCCTCTTTCCCCTACCTGTTTGGGTAAAAAAAATAATCCACTGGCAGCAAACTGTGCTGGAAAGAGTCAAACATATAGAGATAAATAGCATTTATCACATGACCAAAACACAATTAATTGATAATGAAAGAATAATCCTAACTGGTGTGCTGGGACGTTAAATTTCTGGGTCCTGCTTTTCCATAACTCATTGATGAAAAACTGATCGTTATTGTTGTGGTGTTGTACAGATGTCAGGTATGTTACGATTGAATAGCTCTGCATGAACAAAGAAATTTAATCCTTCATAACATTTTCATTTTTAACAATAGGATGGGTAAATGTACTGTAGAAGAAAACAGCTGTTTAGCATGAAACTATTATTATACTACTGCTTGGTCCCCATCACTATTCTCTAAAACCCAAGGTTATGTGTTGAAATTGCTGTTTGTCTGACCAACACTCCAAAACACAAATCTGTCACTTTACTTTCTTTACCAATCTCACTTAGGACAAAGAAAGTTCTCACATTTGAGAAGCTGGAACAAGGAAATGTTTGACATTTTACTTGAAAGATTATCCAAATAGTTCTTGACTGACTGACTGTTGGACTAATCATGTACCTTCTACATTTGCTTTATATTACACTTGCATATGAACATTAAAAGTATACACGAGACATGCCATAGATGGAGCATATTGTTATAAAATAAACCAAGGATCAAATTGTATCTGGCTGAATACAGCCAGTCCCAATGATTTAAGATATGCATAGTTTCCCACAGATATCATTACTTTCAGATTGGGCTGGAAAGTCTCTGATGCTTCTTAACTCAATTCATCAACAGCAAACTCTTGTCTTACACAGTTTTCTCATTTCAGAGCTGTTGGAGAGGAGTCGCAGGAAGGAGGAAGAAATGAGGAGCCTTCAGGTCAGCATTATGTCTTTATTAATCCATATCTCTTTGCATCCATTAACCTGCACTCTAGATGGTAGATTTTATTATCTAGCTGGCCTGATTTCAGATGTATGTTGCCAAAAAGAGACAGCTTGTACAGTTTTTGTTTATACACCATTTTGGCTTCAATGTATTTGTTCCTTTTTGCATATCAGTTGGGTTGGTTTTGAGTAACCGCTGGGCTTCAGTCATCTGAGTCCTGTGATGCAGTGTTACAAACATTAGTACACAGCCATGGGCCTGACAGACTCCTTGCAGCCTTGCTTGAACAACTAGCTAATTACTGCAGACACAAGGCCTTGGAGTTTAAAAGCCAGCAGAGGCCTTGTCTCTGTCTTTCAGTACTGCAGCATCTACACTTGGCAGGCCACCAACTCACCTAGTCTGTAGTGGACTGGCCCCCAGCGCCTCACTGGCCCTTTACTCACCATTAAACAGCGTCACACATACGCACGCACACACACTAAAATGTCTGCTAAGCAATCGTTTCCAAATGTGTGTGTGTGTGTGTGTGTGTGTGTGTGTGTGTGTGTGTGTGTGTGTGTGTGTGTGTGTGTGTGTGTGTGTGTGTGTGTGTGTGTGTGTGTGTGTGTGTGTGTGTGATAGCGGGGTCCCATCTGTGGCTGCATGATGGCACATGCCAGAGCTCGTGTGCAATTAATCAGCCCTCTCAGACCCAGCCAAGCTTTTAATTATGAAGGATGAGGAGAGAGAGATGTAGTGAGGAAAGACAGATAGGGTGAGGGATGTAGACGAGTTTTAAAAAAAAAAAAAAAAGAAGTAGTTGTTGGATGGGGGTGGGCTGATGAAAAGAAAGTACCCTTGTTACAAACCATCAACACATTACAGGCAGAAAGGGAGAGGCAGCTGGTTGTGGAGGGAGGCGGGGGGGGGGGAGGGGGGGGGGGGGGGGGGGGGGGGGGGTGGTTGGGGGGGGGGGGGGGGGGGGGGGCAGGTGTGTGTTTGAGTGGCAGATAAGAGGCATAGCATCACTTATGCATCGTTAGAGAGGGAACATCAGTCAGGAGCTGGATGAACGGCGAGAGCGGTTTTGTCTTTGTGTGTGCATGTGTGTCAGTGTGTGTGATAAGAAGCCTGTTGTGTGCTACAGACTCTCCCTAGCCTCTGCATTTCCTTCCCTTGTTACCCATTCGTTGGAACACTCTATTCCTCTCTTCTGTCACTTTTCTCCCACACACATGTTCTGAGTTTCTCTTTGCTAATCCACCATTTTGAGCTCTCTCTGTCTTGCAACATTTTCTGGCTCATTTTGTTAGTTTAAACCTGACTTTAGCATTGGTTCTTACTTTACTTCTGTATTCATATAAAGTAATGTTGCTGTGTTTGTTTGTATTTACAGGACCGTGTTTTGGATCTAGAGACGGTAAGTTCTCATTGCTTCAATCAAAATAATGAATATTGTTTAAAGAAAATTTCTTTGTATATTTTGGTTTGGAAAATTGGGAGTTTTGAAGTGTCCTGAAATTGTTAAATTCAAAGTCATGTTGACTTTCAGCATGATTCGATGCAGTCGTATAGGCAGGTTCACCTAGCAGCAATCATTGGGAACACATACCACAGGCTTGGAAATTATAGCTTTAGTCAAGACTCAGACCTGTGTTAATCATCATAAGTCTTGCTGACAGGGCTAAGAAAGGAGCTGTACTGACAACACAGTATTGACCTCATCATCCAAACTGTTAACGTCCACCACTAACATCCTTAATCAGTGATTAGATGTCAGGCCCTAAATTACTTAGCACTGATGAAAGGTTATATTGACCCAAGCTCTTTTTACTCTCTTGTAGTAGTGTAAATGAAGCTGTCAAACACATGCTGTCCATCCATCACAATTATACAGCACGCTTGACCACTTTAACCTTTAATTAGCCATTGTGAGAAAGAAGAGGAAGTACCTCACACCACCATCAAGTCAAATCATGTCTGCTTACCACAACAACACAACAGCAGCAGGATGCATCGACCCATCCTATACTCAGCCTGGGTGGCAGGGATCATCCAGCGAGTCTTACTTGTATGCCAGTGTGCCATTCAGTGTAGCAATCAGCGTGACGCCTTGTAACAACCAGTTCTTTTGATGCTTAAATGCTCCACCTGAATGTGAAGGGGGAAGGCTTTTGAAGCATACAGTGGAGAGATGAATAGAATGGAGTGTGGCTTGAGTAGTTACTTAATCAAAGAGTGTGCCAAGTGTGTTGTAACAAAAGTCCTCAATTAGCCTTTTAATTGACCAGACGGTATGACATCAACATTTGTTACTGTGTAGGCTCGAGCACATTCATACCATAGCAGCTGTGGAGAAAATATTTGAATTGGAGCCGGATAGACTGGATTTCCAACAATCGCATACTCATTTGTCCATGTTTCTGTCTTTTGCACTGTCACTGGAAAAAAAAAAAGACATAAAAAATCTCCTTACTATCAAATATTCACCCCATGGTTTTAGAGGTCGCCGTAAGGTTTGTCTCTTGCGCCTCTGATCCCGATTACAGCTGTAATGTGCTTACATTTAAAACAGTTAAAATGAAATCCAACAGTGGCCCAGAGTCACAGCCAAAAGACAAATGTGTAAAACATTCATAGAAAACCTCCTCAACACCACTTCACCATGAATCCATGCCCTCAGTATATTCCAATCAATCTGCAAGTCATCAATAGATATGCTTCTTCAGAGGTAGCAGGAGGTGATAGTGTGATATGTATGTGTTGTGTAAAAGTCTCTGTGGAGTTTTCTTCTTCTGTTCTGTGTTTCTCACCAGTTAGCATTGTGTGTATACTTAAAGCTCTAACTGACAAATGCACTTCTTTTCTCATGAAACATTTGCAAAAGTGATTTTTATTTTATTTTTTAAAATCCTGCATTGTTTACATTCATGTTTCCTAGCTTGAAGTTATCTTCCTGACTGCCTTTATTGGCACATTACTATATTATGTTGATCACCTGAATAGTGTTAAACCAGCAGCAGGAATGTGAATTACAGGTCACATATTTTTACCTTGAAATATATCAAAAGTGATTTTTTTAACTATTAGGAGGGAGGAAACCTGAAAAAAATAAGTGGAGAACCAGAGACTCTTGTTTCTCCTTTAGGTGCTCTTTTGAAAACTTCATGCATACTCATGTGTCATAGGCCCTGTTCAGAACAGCCATTAACATCCATCTCAAGTGATTTGATCACATGTGGACAGCTCTTAGTGCGTCTTGGGTGCGTTCACATTTGTACTGAGGACCACATTCTTTTAGCAGTGTGAACACAAATGTGTCCCGGGACACATTGAAGGACTGCCTACTCCACTGACGTCCTCTGCCACAGTCTAATTAGTCCCAACACACTTTCATAATGAACTGAAAAAATTGTATTATTTCAAGTTCCTTATTATTGATTCGCTCAACCCCTCCTTCTCACCCTTGTCAGCTATTAGACTTTATATACAGTGCATGCAGAAAGTATGTCTGAATACTTTGTCTGACCCTTCACCTTTTTCACATTTTGGAGGGTTGCAGCCTCTTGGTGAAATAATTTAAATTAATTTTTCCCTCACCAATCTACACTCAATACCCTATAATGACAAAGTGAAAGCAGAGTTTTTACAAATTTGTTAAAAAGGAAAAACTGAAATATCACATTGACGTAAGTATACAGACCCTTTGCAATGACACTTGAAATTTAGCCCAGTGTTTTCCACCACCATTGTCAAAACACTAATTGAGTGAATATCTTTTGGAAGAATGGAGTTTATCCCCCGGTAGAGTTCAGAGACTCGTAGAATCAATACCAAGGCGCACTGAAACTGTTCTGGTGGCATGTGGTGGCTCAACACCTCACTAAGACACTGCATGTTGGTTTTTCATTTAATTTCTCGCCTGTGGTTGAAATCTTGTGAGCTGGAGAAAAAGACCATCACTATGAGTTCAGATGTCTTAGGCAGAAGTATTTATTGTAAGCTTAGTGCCAAGGAGAAAGAGATGAGCAGTACACAGTGGGTATGTGAATCAGAGTAGTGCCAGTTTCTGAACATGGCTGGTCCTATAGGGCGTACTGTATATATTCCTAGGTATCGCATGGTTGCAACACTCCTCTGTGCCTTACCCAAGTAACGCTAAACATTAGTCTAAACCTATCTGTGTAAAGGCTGTTGGTCACTTAAGCCTGGTCTTTGTCACATGTTCTTGCCTAATTAATATTACATGTGTCTTGCCATTTGCCTACTTCAATCATCCTTGACTAGAACTGTGTTTAGGCAGTATTCTCTAGGTTGATGCTTTTCCCTGCATCTTTATGAAACCTTGGTTACCCTAGCTACAGAGGATAGAGTTGGCTCAATCTTGACGCCAACAGTTATAATAGAAGCTACAGAGAACCATTGTCTAACAATGTGAGTTTATGACCCGAACTCTTGGAGTGTAAGTAAGGCCTACAAAATAACAAAACAACACTAAAGGGAAGACGGTTCCTTCACATCACCCGCCTGTAGGTCTGTGGTGGATGTGCCAATGGTTCTCACCCAATTTATTTTAAAGTATATAACATATTGTATATGCAGTCCAATATTCCCCATTCTTTTTGTCATGTGGGAGGACATAAATAATACATAACAGTGCTAACAGTATCAGCTGTATAGCCTTGTTATTCGGGCAGTACATCCCATTTTCTGTGGCTTAATTCGACTCTACAGAGCAGCTAAGGCCCACAGACAGATGATCCAGCTGTGTAGCCATCGTCAGTAATCATTGCCTCACATGACCTTTGACTGGGAATGACGTTTCACTTCACTAAATGTTTTGTTTCATTGATTATTCCCTCCTTGCTTCTCTTACCTCTCTTTCCTCTTTCATCCTTTCCTCGATTTTAAGTGAGAACGAGGAAAAGACACAAGGGAAAGAGGGAGGCAATTAAAGAAATTGGGATGATGCCTCAATATTTACCCATGTATAATTCTCGATGTGTTGTAGTGTGTAGTGCCTTCTGCTTGTCACGTTAATTGTAATTTCTTTGTTTCTAAAATGATAATAGAGGAAGTTTCCAATGAAAATCATTACACTAAAACAGTATCTGTGGCCTGTTCCAGATGCATTATTTTGATATGACAAACACACACTCAGATAAATCTCTTTACACTTTGTCATGTTTGTAGTTGTTCCTGTACATGTAAATGACTGCAATCATATGATTAAATATGAATATCAGAAAAACAAATACCTAATATTGATATGTTAATTATCTGATTTTCCATGTGTTTCGTTTCCAGAACACAAGAGTAGCTTTGGACCACTTGGAGTCAATTCCTGAAAAACAGTGTCTGATGGAGAACTTCAAAGATTTGGAGGTGGGTTCACCTACAGCCCAGCTGGACTTTGTTTATTGTCTATTTAATGTTTTTAGATCAACTTCATTTTCTTTCCCTAAAATTACCAACCTCAGATTCTAATAAAACATGAAAATATTAAGACACATCTAATAAATACATGCAGAGAAATAGTCTTTTCATGGTATTGGTCCGTGTTGCAGCCATTCATCATCACATTTATCCTGTTAATCAATGTGCATTCATCTCAGTGTTGTTCTTCTACTATAATAGCAGGCTTATGTTCTTTTGTTGGTTAAGGACTGTTGTGTCTTGTGTCTTGTTGCATGTGATGACACAGTCTCCATTTTGTGCCTTCAGGTGTCACACCGGCAGAGGGAGATGGTCGAGCAGCGTTACACCAAATACAAAGAGATCGTCTGGAACCTGCAGCACCAGCTGGATGAGTCCAAACGCAGAATACAAGAGTACAGGGTATGATGCACACATACACAGACAGTTGCAACTCTACTCTAGAAAAATTAGCTTTATAATGCCTTACAAGAGCTTGTACTCCCAAACAACAACCCACACTTTTTTTCTATTTCGGTCACTAATTGCACTGCTTTGTTCAAACTGCAGCCGTTTGAATAAGGATAGCCTGACTTTGAGAGCCATTTATGAGTCTAGCTCGCCCACACTGGTGCCAGTGTGTGCACCGCACCTAATTTGCAACTTGAATGAATAAATGAATAATTTCACATGCTGGTAATGCATGGTGGATGGACAGAGTGGGACAAGCTCGAGCAGTGGCACAAATATAGTCTAAAACAAAAGCTGAATTTTACCAGCCACTGTTAATTGCCAGTCATCTTCTGAGCTATAGAGCAGCCAAGGGAGCCATCAAGACATCATTGCTGACAGCTGATTGCCATTAGCAGTATGCAGCCTCCTCAAAACAGCCATACAGTCACTGTTTAAATGGTTTTAATCTGCCAGATTACCCCCTTGGTTTGCCAAATGACTCCCATGTTGAGTGATAAGTGGCAAAAGCATTATCTTAATAGCTGCTGCCCACTCGGGGTTTGTTTAAGGAAAAGCGATGGATGGAATGTCTTTATCAGACTTCCATCTTGATCACAGTCAGCAGTGCCAACAACAAACAGCCTGTGCACATATAACAGTTGTTCTCTGCTTGAACCTCTGGTTTCTAAAGTTCTTTTCAGACAGGATTATTTTTTGGGTCAGTGCTTGTCCTGGACATTACAGGACATCTGTCATGTGTGTTAAATTTCAAGAGACCACAGAGACTTAGCCGACCTTGTATCAGAGTCACAAAATATTTAGAGGTATCTGCTCAGGCTGGGACACTTTTGCCTGCATGTTTACAAGCAAATAAATGTCTCTAAAAGAAGCTTGTATCATACACAGGTGCACACAGTTCACAAATCACTCACTTCCTGAATAGAATATTTTATTTTTCTGTGGAACACTTGGGATGTTCAAACAAGCATTTTGGGGACAACCAGATTTAGCCCTCAGCTCTTATTTTATGGTGCACTTAATGTGACTGTGTGTCGTCTGTGTGCTCTGTAAAGTGCAGAACTGTAAAACATAAAGTATCATACTCAAACGGAGCTGGATGTAGTGCACTTTTTAAATTTTACATTGTAAAATTAAGCCATGCAATGGATGTCATTGTCCGTAGCTTGTCACCAACTCACCAGATACTGGACGGATAGTTATTAGATATTGGCACCAGCATTTGGTCCATCTGTCACGGATGTTTGTTCATTAAATTTGTTGAATCTTTCCATCATCACATCATGAGCTGAATGTCATCAGACAACTCAAGATGGCAGTTGCCAGCATGTACGCTGGCGCCGTCCTTAGGCTAGACCCACCACTGGTAAAGATCTAAAAACAATGAAGTTTGCTCTCCCTTTATCACATATTCATTTTTTTTTTTCCCGGTGTGTAACATTACAGCCTCACAGTTGTGCTGTTACTGTGTCCACTTGTCTTCCAGGACGAGAAAATGGACAGCACGTCCAGGAGCCTGAGACTGGCTGCTCTTTCTTCCTCCATCAAAGGCCCAAGCACATACCTTAGCAGCTCGATGAGGTTTGACACACTGTGTGAGTATTTATATACTGAAGCCTGTGTTCTGACAACTTATCTATCGGCTGCTTTGATGGTAGTTATGTTTTTCTGCATCACTGCATTGCTAATTTCAAAATGTACAGCTGTATTTTTAAACGTTTTGTATTAACTACAGCATCAAAAGTCTGAAGATGCAGTAAGTAATGATTATGAATTCATTATTTTCATTTTGCTGTACGTCAACTTCAGCATTTTCAATCAAAGCAGGTATTTTTAGGGCCAGTTTTAGCTGGGTATGTGTTTCATGTAGCTGCATCCCACAGTACATCATCAGTGTAAAGTTTACATTATAATACGTGATGAATTTCACCATGACACCCGCTCAACTTGACTGAACTGTCCGTCAATGCTCTGGATGTGTGTCTGTCTGTATCAGTGCCAGCTACTCAGAGCCAGAATCAATTGAAGCACTTTCCTAAGCTGCTTACAGATATTTGGCACTGTGTGAGCGGGGTGTACTTTTCTGTGGCTTTGTGTCTGTTTTACCTCCAAGAATTGTGGCGTCCAAAACATATTTATGGCTGTTTAACACCAGTATTAATACACAATACAATAATCACACATATTCATGACTCCTTTGGCAATAACAAGTAGCACTATTCATTTAGGTTCTACTTTCTGTTGGGAACACATATAACAATAAAAAGGAATATTTTACTCGCACATTTTGGGTTGTGACTGGATGATAAACAGAGAATATAACTGTCCCTCTTTTGCCTTCCTTCCATCCTCCCTCCATCTCTCTGATGCAGCTCCTCAAAAACACCTGACCAGTTCAGATTTGGATGTCTCCGCCGTCCACGGGGCCAGACCCCTCACAGATTAGTTTCAACCTCAAGTGAACCATTATCTGTATCTCTACAAACCCAAACACTCGGTGCTTACAACTGACTCTACCTGCCTGGTGCTCATACAGAACAAAGAGCAACTTGACTATCCTAGGAGGCCTTGCACTCAACACTAATCCTCCTCGACTACCTCAAGCAGGCAATCACCGAAGGTGCTTGACAGCAGAAGGCTAAGACGGTGAGATTTCAGAGAGATACTTTGAAGGAGGAGATATGTTTCTACACTGTAAAGGAAGATATACTGTCCAAGACTTTAATGTTATTTATAAAGAACCTGAATTGAATGTATTTAAAGGTTTATACCAAAATGGATTCACTGTTACATTTTTTGCCATTATTCCAACATTTTAACTGAACAGCTGTTTATATACGGTTTACCTTATGACCAAATCTGTACTCCTATTATCATGCCAATGTGTTTGTGCTAATGTGATTTAGTATACGGTAACTAACAAACAGAACTATGGTGCCTGTTGAGCAATATGCAGTTAGTTTTTTTTACTAACATACTGGATTGTCTATCATGGAAATGTGACAAATCTTTTGTTTTTCTTCATTTTACCAACTCTTTTAATGTATTGACTACTTTTATGACTTTTATTTCATGCAGTATATATTTGTAAAAAGACACAATATGCACAAAAAGGTTGTCTATTTTTTATGAAATGCAAAAGTATATGCACAAAGAATAAATCCCCATGCAGCTAAATGTCTGTTTTTTTGTCTTGATGTCCCCTTCATTTCAGAGTGAAGTGTTTGCTTTGTAGCAGCTGAGAGACTTCAGCTACTCCCACTAGTATATCTTTTTACCATTTTGCTAAAATCCCTCATCGGAAAGAACAACCTAAAGACACACAAAAGGAAAAAGTCCCCTTTTAATTTACTGCTCAACTTCAAAGGCGTAAACACAGTACCTGCTGTGTAAACATTTCTTAAAGTTGTACATAATCCTGTTTGAGCCGTATGTTTCGAGACTTTGTGCAGAACCTCACAAAGTTAAGGTTGTACACACTAAAGCTGAATATGCTCTTAGCGCTCATAACATCACTGAACATGCTGGCAAATATGGAGCCAGGAAACTGAAAAAAAGTAGTACAAGGTTGGAGTCAAAAAATACAACATCAA
>NW_019525453.1:4416509-4437210 GCF_002814215.2 Seriola lalandi dorsalis | reverse complement strand
AGAAAGAAAGAAAGAAAGAAAGAAAGAAAGAAAGAGAGAGACTTCTGAATATAGACTGCCTGCTGTCTTTTTAGTGCTTTTGTTTCCGTGCTCTTGATGACACTCCCAAAAGGATCAATTATGTCACTTGGTAATAATTTCAGGTTTACTCACTGCAATCATGTTTCTCCTGAGTGGCATTTTAGCTCTTCAATCTGAAAATAAACATACAAATTTATCAAGCTAAACTTCTCAAAAGAAATATGCTTCATGCACCCTTTCCCAAATCCGAGCTTGTGGAGTTTTGGAGCTTTGTGTGTGCCAGCTGTACAACGCAAATCCTCTTCTTTAAAAGCTTATGCAGGTGTCTTTTGTACAGCAGCCTGTAATATTCAAAGAGAAGAAGAAGAAAAAAAAAAAAAATTAAATCGACAGCTAAGTAGTCTTCCTCCCTCATAAAAAAGAAAGCTTAGGAGAGTTTTGGCATTTTTGAGCACACGTCAGTACTAATGTACCGTCTCATCCTCTGAAGAAGCAGCACTGTTATCTCTTTGACATCATTTTCAAGAAGTTTCCATTTTTAAAAAGAAGAGAAGTTTTGTTAGACATAATAAAAAGGCAGAAGAAGGTGTTCCACACAGTCCAGACGATTACCGGTCCAGTCTGACAAAATGTGTCTGTGTTTTATGAAGCAGCATCCAGAGGAAAGCAAAGCTCAACCAAGCTTAGAGCAAAAATGAGCTGCGAAGCTGTACTAAGCCTTCACTCAATCCCTGTTTCCCCTTTAAGTACATCTGGAAAGCTGAGGTCCAGAGAAAAAAAAAAACTTACTGTATTACAACACTGACTGACTGCACTTGTTTGATGACTTCTTAAACTTTAATACTTAAGATTTTACGTTTAATCTATTGACTTATGGTAGCTGGTTCAGATGGGAGTTCCGTTTAGCACTACACAGAGGGATCAGGTCCCAACCATTTCAGAAATTTTTGCATTTACCAGAAGACTATAAAATTGAAAATTCAGGATTGTTTTTGCTTTGTAACTCCTATCAGATGAGAGCAGAGTCTCAGTAATATATTTGTTCCCATAAGGGCTCAAACCTATCCTCAGATTTAAATTTGAAGATCATGAGCAGTCAAAGTTTTGCTTTCTCTCTCATTCATCATAGTTTTCATATAGTCACATTTGTTTAAATAAATCACTTTTGGCAGGCTCTGTCACTTTGTCTCACACACACACACACACACACACACACACACACACACACACACACCTTTATACTGTAACTACCTCCCTAAGAAAGTGTCTGCTTATCTAAGCTATATTAGGTTGCAAAACACATGCAAACTCATAGATCAGCCCTGCCGCTCCCTGCAGACTAGTTTCCCCATTTACATTCTGCCCCATCATTAGTCCAGCTTTACTCCACTTTGTCAGGTTGAGAGATGGTAATGAATAAATTCAAAGCTTTCCACTGGTTCGTGTTTGTATTTTCCAGCATTGGAAAATACATCCCCTATGTAAAAAAGAAAAAAAAAAAAGAAAAAAAGAAAAAGCAGTCTGTAATCTGCATTTTCACAAGCATGAGAAACTTAACACACATCTGTCTGAGCTTGTCAAAATAAATTGCAGCGTGACAGTCAAAGTTATTTAAAATGTGCCAGTGGTATTCAGATCTATACACAAGGACTCGCAGAATGATTATTCCGCCTGTATGAATGCAGAAAGGCTGAGGGATCAGGTCATTAGCAGGATGATGCATGTTCAGAGTTGACAGTCAATGCACACAAATGTGCACAAACATATTCACACACAAAGAAACATCCTTTCTCAGAGCTCAAGTACATGTATTGTTACATGACTAACATAAGAAGATTTGCATGTATTGCTTACCCTCAGCTGCGCTGTGCCTTCAGTGTCTCTCAGCTCAACTCTCCTAACTACTATGACCTTTGCACCAGCGGTGTCCCTCAGGTGTGTTGCATCAGTGGCTAATTACAGCTCCCATGTTTCTGCCTTATTTCTGCCTCCACCCCACTACAATGGAAGCTAACAGGATTTAGTCTGTGGCGCTCACAGCACTGAAAAATTACATTTAAAAAAAAAAAGTCACTTTGGATAAATGTGCACCCACGTACTCATGCAGAATAGACTGTTACTTTAGTAGAAGTAGATCCAGTGAAAAGTTTTGACAGTGTGTTCTGTGGATTATTCAGTGTAACATTGAGCTTTCAAGGCTCAGTGTTGACCTTGGAAATATCATTTTGGCTAAAAAAGTTCTCAACAAAAGGTCAATTTCCTTGGTGTATCTGAAGCTCTCAGCAACATCTCATGGCCTTCTTCAAAGATTGTGTTGCTCAGTTGCCATGGACATTGTCTACTTGTTATCAAGTGACCTATGCTTGGAATTTTGCTCACGTGATAACAGGTAGTCATATCTGGGGGAGATTGTAACCCCTGGCTCTGTTCAAGGACGGTCTCTGGTGCTGAATGTGAATGGCTTCCTTGATCTTTTACTGACCCTGCACTGACTCCTGGTCGATGTCTATGACTTTGACCCCTTCCTTTGTCGATACTGTGACCATTTCCATGACAACTAAGCAACTCCATCCACTGAGTAAAGCCCTGGAATGTAGATGAAAACTTTGGAAATACCACGTAAGTCGACCTTGTGTGGAGAATTTCTTTTCTAACTTGGGACATTGTTTTTGACACGCTGCTGTTTATTGCTGTGTATTTCTGAAATTAAATTTTTCAATCCTCCATTGTACTGTGGCTGCAGAAGAAATTTCTGACACACATCTTAAAACATGGGCAAATATGCAAAAATGTGACTATATTCTAATAGGGAGAAATAAAAAATAAAAATAAAGACAATTTAACTTCAGAATATTTTGTACACACCTCCAAAGGGAATTCAGAATATTGGGTCAATGTTTAGCTCACGGGCACTATGGCAGCATGTCTCATTTTAAAGCCCTGTCACAGTGCAAGCACAGCCTGTCACACAATGTGCACATACTCATTCAAACATGTACATAGACCTTTACCACAGAAATCCACTAGATTCCTAAAGTTAGGGCTCATTGAATATTACCCCACTTAAATGGCTATTAGTAAACACAGCAACCCCTTAGTGTTGCTTCTGCCTCTCATAGCCAATCAAACAGCAATGGGGTGTTTGCCACTGCTGCTTACTGCTGTTATTGTGCTGGCATAAGCCTCTGCAGCCGTCACTGAGGCTGATTCCCATTAGAACAAACCTATTTGGCTTGCATTACAAACCCATTCAATCAAGCAACCATGCTCGGCTTTTTCGTTTAAGCCCGGAGGCTGAGAGTGTATCCAGCCGCTGTCGTTCAATAAGTGAATGGGTTATTGCAGCTGAGTCTCCGTATCAACCTCATTTTCCTCTGGGCTTAGAATAAAAAAATTTTAAAAAACATGTTTTTTGTGCAATTGTGCAACAATTTGTATTTATGACCCACTTTGAAATAAGATAAAGTGCTGCACACTGTGTTTTCTCATGGAATATGCAACAGTCACGGGTGAGTAGGGTGATTTCCATGTTTGATGGCAGACAGGTGTGGAGGAGCAGCCATTCAGCCTGCCAATCGTGCTGCCAGAATGACCTCTCCTGGCACTGTGAGCGGGAGCCTCTTCATGCCCTTTATGCCACACTCGAGTGTCATCACTTGTGAGGACCTGCGCTAAATCACATGGCGCGGCAATACCTAGTTTCACGGCAACCAGATGGTGACGGTTAAAACCCAGGTGTGAATTGACTTGAGTGATGTGGCTGAAACAGTCACAGATTATAGTGTTGTTAGATTATCACTTATCACTCACTGCATCATATGAATATGTTATTAGCCTGCAGAGGGGATAAGGGTACTGACTCAGGCCTCTAGGCAGCTAGATAAATACCTCTTCATAATCCTCCTGTGTACATTTCTAATTAGCTTATTATACTTTTATTTCATACTGCGCTGGTTTTGAAACTGGGTTTGGATGAAATCTATAAAAACAAATGAAATGAAACCTACTCTGTGCAGCTGCTGTATTGTCTGTGACCAACTGGAACCAGCAGGGATAAAATTTGGCGGGCCTAGACAGGGTATGAACAGCTGTGAGAAAATGATGGTAAAAACAGGTGCGGTGTAGAGTTCAACATTGTGAAGGTAGAGCCAAAAACGCCAAATTCCATTTATACTGGGTCAGTAATTGATGGGAAGGTTAATGTTGGATGTAGATTTTAGTCGTGGGTAGACATGAATGTTTAGATGAAATAATGGTGGTATGGAATCAGGGCAGTGTGACAGAAAGAGGGCAGAGCCCATAATTCCTAGCTATCTGAATGTAGCATTAGCTGCACCTGCATTTACATGTATAAAAAAGTTAATACATACATTTACAAATGATTGGCAGTTATGTTTAATACATGTTTTGGCATGTAAAACTGTCATTTATGTTAGGTATGTTGCAGCTTGTGACGCTACAGAGACTTTCTGTTGATGTAGTTGATTGCTTTTGATGGGATAACACTAATGATGTTAGCAACTGATTCACACATAACTGAAAAGTCTTTACTAGCAAAGTTCCTCTCTAGACATGTTTTATATGTAAAAATATTCTATAAAAATATTTTGCCTAAGATGGTTTTCAAAATGAATGACTGAAAAACTGGGGCTGGAGCCACATCTTCACTTACTTCCTTATTGAGAAAACTCTGGATCTGGCCTTGTGCCCCGCCCACCACCGCTGCTTGCACTACGTGGACAGATGAAAGATCAGTGTGAATTAAGATGATTGGTGTTAGGGGAAAGATCGGAGAAACTCAGCGCCATGTCAGAGCCAGAGTCAGACCCAGACTCAGGACCAAATCTGGCGACTAGAAGAAATGTAAACGTAGTTATTTGTTTATGTTGTTTGTTAACTTGTAACTGGCAGTGACTGACACAGTGTTAGTGGCTGTGCTAATGCAAACTCTGGCTTTCTGAACTGATGTTTCAGGTTTATATTGCTCACCCCCTGCTCCCTGCAAGTTGACAGAATTGGTTCCTTAGTTATATGACGTATGAAACCCTGGCAGTCTGAATCTGTTTTTTTGAGACTGTCATTGGTTCACTATGCAGTCATGGTGTTAACTGCTTACTGATATACATTGATAAAAAACACCATATGGACATGTTAACAAGGTTAAAAACCTGATTTTCATCAGAGGGGGTGTTTTCATGGTTTTCATGGTCCAAAAAAATGTAGTAAATCACAAGTTTGAAAGAACGTTGGAGGGAATGAAAACACAAACTTAGTGACAGATTTAGGAATAGCTGGTGCAGCCTAATCCCGGTAGTGTGTTTCTGTACACCTAATATACATTCTGTCTCACCTGAACCAAGCTAAGAACCGTCCAAGTCAACCAGATGGATGTTTTCAAAGTTTTATATAACCTGCCAACCTATAAAAAACAGATTGTTATTTGCTATGACTGGCTGGCACAAGGAAAAGGCCTCATGTGGAATTCAGTTAAATATGGAGTGTATTATCAGGAGGAAAGATACCTTTTCAAGCAACACTTATCTTACTGCTCATCTCATTGCTAGAATTTTCTGTTTTTGTCAGTCATTATCAGTTCATGCGTCCAAAACATTTAAAATCCATGATGTGATGTTATGAATTCGAACACAGCACATCTGATTGGAGCTACACACAGAACCCCCATTAGACAGCCTCAACAATTATCTGCCACCATCACTTACAATCAGATCATATTTACCGCTGGTTTTGCCGCAGTCACCTTCACAGCAGTTGAAGCGGTTTGAAGTTCACTTGCCTTTTTTCCCCCTTCCCAGGTCCCATCTCGCCTCAACTCTCCATCTGGTCGAAACAGGCAGGGCCTGGGCCGGCCTGTGGGCTGCATGTGGGCCCCGGGGGAACAGAGCTGCTGGTGAGATACTCATTGCTTCATCGGGATTCTCACTGGATCCAATCACACTGTCAAGCTTGGATGGGAGGCCTGTCTGTCTGGTAGTGGAAACAGCACAAACACACACACACACACACACACACACACACACACACACAAACACACACTCACTCAAACAGAGTTTTGAACATCACTCTCTGACACATACAGATGGAGACAGACACATACAGTATAAATGTGCACCCACGTACTCATGCACCCTCCACTGGCATCATACACGCTCTGTGTCGATCCTCACAGGCCTGTTGATGCTCTTGACTGCAGAACAACAGTGAAGCAGTGTTTTAGTGTGCAGCTCACTCGCTCTTGTATTTTGCAGCCCAGTCTCTTCTGGGGGAACAAACCTGTTTTTTTTTTTTGTTGTTGTTCCATTTCAGTATTAATCCATTCCAAAATATGGTAATATTACTCTAATGTCAGTAAAATTAAAACACCAAGTAGATTCACTTTGCTAAATTGCTCAAAATTACAGTATAGTTTGGTGTTTGTGGAGGTTTTATATAAAGAAGAAAATACGACTTTTAGTGCATATGCTCTCACATGCATTATTTATGGCAATAAATACCCTCAAGTCTAAGCCTCTTGAGCTGCCAGACCTGGTCCCTAGATGGCACTGTGTTCACTAGAGGAGAGAGCAGCCCTGCTGTTTATCATGCCGCTGTGACAGCCTGTAAAAGCTTTTGTCAGTGGAACTGAAGATTTAGAGTCCAGATTAGTGCATTCATATCTTGGCAGTTAATTAGGGCTGAGGAGCTAACTGGAAGCTTTGGCTGCTGAGTGATGGAGCGGAAGAATAAGAGGAGGTGTGCTCCTCGCAGAGAGACACAAAAGTGAATTAAGTGCACACATATACACCTGACTATTCCGCTAATGCATCACTGTGTGCACCCACTGAAATGTATGAATATGAATGCTTAACCCACACATGTGCAACCACTTTTTCTTTTTCTGTGAACTTTGATGTGGCATGCCTAATGCGCACACATGCCTACACACACAGACGAGAGAAACACACACACACACACACACACACACACACACACACACACACACACACACACACACACACACACACACACACACACACACACGTGTGTATGTGTGTGCCCTTCATAATGCTGGAGTTAAGGTCAGCGGGCTCATATTTTACCTGTCAGGACAGATCACCATCGCCTTCACAGCTGCTTCGCTTCGGTCCCTGGAGGATGTAGCATCTCTCCTGAATCTTTACTGGAGAAAAAGCTACTATCTATACAGGAGAGCCATAAAATGCTACAGCTGCAGACTCTCCCTTTGCGGTGTTTTACAGCGTTCAGCCTCAATGTAGGAAGCAACAACAACAGATTTCGTCTGTAATCAGTGACACAGCTGATGTATTGCTCTTATAAAGCCACTGTTTATTTGAAAGGAAAAACATGCTATAAATCGTTTAAGTGGAATTAACCAGTTCATTAGTTGAAGTAAAATTTCATGACAGGTCAACTGTCAGCCGTTAAATGTGTGAATGGGAGCCGAGCTGCTCCCTTGTTGGTGTTCCAGAGACCTTATACGGGGCGAAGGCAGAGCTAATGCAGTCAAATGCACACAGAAATCCATTTGGAAAAGCCATTAGCAAATGTAAATTGTTTTTCTGTCAATTAAGATATGAATTATCCAGCCGACATCAACGGGATTGATGTAATCTACTTCTACTAATTTGACTAAAAGGAAAAGTAGTTGCTACACATAAAATCTAATCAATAAACTTTGTCAGCCAACAACTGTGTAAGCAAATGGGTTGTGAATATCAAATAGATATGTATCCTCTGCTGGCATCCTGCTGGGGTAAATTTGAAAGTGACTAATGGTTGCGAGAACAGCAATACCTCACTGTTTCAGGGTTTGTGCGAAGAAGCTTTGTAGGAGCTAAATGTAGCCCTGCATTCCCTTTCTCAGCATTAACACAGCTCTTGAATAAATTATGATCATTATATTACTTGCAAACATACATTTTTTTGGTATTTGGAAAACTATTTGGCTCAACTATAATCCTTTTTATTAATTCTTTATGCTGCAGTTACCTTCCCTGGTGTTTGTTTTTTTTCATCTCCTCTCTTGATGTTACTGTCGTGGTAAATGCCTCATAGCATTTGCCTTGTGGATAAGGCCAATTACTTTTTTTTACCAGGATGTCATAAAACCCGCCCTCTTTATGTACAATTAGACTGAGATTCATATTCCAGTGTAATGTTGTGAATGAAGCTAAGTGTAGCTGACAGATTCTCCTGATTGCAAATCAGCTCTGACAGTTGAGAGATAAAGGCAGAGAAGTTCTACCCCGGTGCACAGTGTGCTGCGGCTTGAGGCTCAATTTACAGAAGACCAGATAAATATTGAGTGATTTCAAAAAGGGCAGTCAGCTTAGAAAAGAACTAATCAGAGATAGCAAGCAGCCTCACAGCTTCACATTCCTTAAGCTCTGAAATACCTTAAAATGAGAGTGTGTGACATTAGTATTCTGTCCTAAAAAACGCAGCGGCTACATATTTGATCAAAACCGAGTTAAGAGCTGAATCTGACTCAGACATACATCCATTTTAGCATAGAAAAAAAAAGGTTGTGCAGTAAATGTCCTGTCAAAACAGCATATTAAAACTGCTGTAAGAACAAAGCAAAGCTGAATGTCAAGGCAAATTAGTGGGATAGCCAGGGTTAGCCTCAGCTAGAGCTAAAACTAAGTTAACCTACTGTTTTTTTGCCCAGCAGTTACCTGTAAATGAAAAAGTCCACGTATCTAAACAAGGCAGTGACTAAACCCAGTCATGATGGAGAAAAATAAAAAAGCTAACTAAACTGCTGCTAGCTAAACTGCTGCTAGCTAAACTGCTGCTAGCTAACTAGCAAAGCAAATCATTACATTTGGTGCACATATTCTATTCACCAAATTGTAAATTGAAGTATTATATTGACCTCAATATAAATAATATTTGACAAAGGGACAAGCACCTAGCAAAAGAGAGATATAATCAATTCCTATGTGGTTTGTACATAAAGCTAATTTTCTCAAATAAATGAATAAAAATGGACAAGAAAGCTTAAGGAACATATTTTGTTGGTTGACTGTATAGCTCAACATAGATGAGGGGTGCTTCAGAATCACATGACCCTAGCAGAACCATTGTTAAGATAAAAATATTGATTATAGCTGCTTTAAACCCTTTTTGCTCAATTCCACTGCTCCTGTAGTTACTGCTGTCTGCCTTTAGGGGACTACTGAGTGAGATGAAGCTTAAATTGATGGTCATAGCTTGCTAAAATGAATGTTGTTTTCTTACACATACATTTTTTATTGTGTTGACTTATGCAGAACAAATTTCCACACATTTTTGGTGAAGGAAAAAAAAAAAAAGGATATTGAAATGTGGGTCTGCCTCAGAATGTTGGAGAAAAAAAAAAAAAAAAAACAGTCCCACAGTGGAACGAATCCCTGCTGGCCTCCTTGTTCCCATTGCCTGTGGCAGGATGAATGAGTTAATATGTAGTCATTGTGCGAGCTGGATATACTCACACACGCTGCTCTGATATCCTACATCAATGGGCTATTGCAAGTTAATGACCAGCTCTGTGAAGGCCCATTTGCACGAAATATGGACACTGTAAAAACGAGCTTGGAAAGCAGGTACTGCCGCCATTGAGTAGCTCATAACCCGGCCATATGGTTGTGGAGAATCTCATTTGACTGCGCACTCTCTGAAATACCTGACTCTAAAGAAACCCAAAACAATTCCTCTGTTGTTGTGAAGACTCTGGACCCTCCAATAGCAGTTTTCTCCCCTCATTTCTTTTTTCTCTTGTTGCATCAATGAACAGTGTATGAATTTGCATAATCATCTAAAGGTAAATGATAGTGTTGAGCTACTCTGCTCCGGACTTCATTTGAATAGAAATGATACCACTTTTTGATCTAAAAGGAAATCACTGAAGTGATAGCAAATGGATGAGAAATTCAGGTTTCGGTGAATAGTCTTCTGTGTGGATAGTTCTGTATCTCCATCTCCTCCCACCGTGAGTGACAGCTAGCTGCAGTTGTAACATCCAAAAAGTTTGGGAACAACATTTTTTTTTATTTCTGGGAATTGTTTGGAGTCAAAGGAGCATAAGACAATAATAATTAACTGGTTGAAAAAGCCAAGTACCAACACAAAAAATCAAAGTGAACAGACACACTGACCGATTTTGCATGAAAATGAATGAGAACGAATAACTTCAGCAATAAATAATGACATAAAAAAACAACATATTGCCGGAAGATAATGTCATAAAAATGAGACAAAAAATTAAGCTACACAATAACAGAAAAAAAATCAAATGCAAAAAGACGAGCTGAGCAGACGAGAACACTGACGCCACAGTAAAAAAGAAAAAGAGAAAAAAAATGAAGAAACAAAAAAACACCTGTAAGTCAGTAAGGTGCTAGCAGTACATCTCCAGATCCATCATAATCTGTCTTTATTCTCTTGTTCTGTTTTTTTAAATTTCCAATAAAAAAATAAATAACATGATGAAAGTAATTTCAGAATAGGGAGGAGTCCCTAATACAAGATCTGAGGGAGGTGTTTTCTATTCGACTTGACAGCTTCCGATGGTCAAATATTCATGCGACTGAAGAGAAACACCATCCAGAGAGACTAGACTTCTAATCTAACAACATTTGCTCCTGCCTAAACAAATGTTCCTGTGCACATCATTTTTTATCTCCAGGCGTTCCTGGCAAAAGAATAAAAATGATTTTTTTGTCATGTTGCTACAGCAGAAAAATCAAATCAAATGGTCTGTCTATACAAGAAGAGGGTTTAAAAAAACTGAACAGAAACTTGAATTTTCTGTACAATATTGACCTGCAAAGCACAACGGCTATGATGTAATAAAATATGTAAACATATTTGTTGTTTTTGACACAGTCGTCTGTGACAACAGATAGAATCACACTTGTTCACACTGAAATAGGTCTTTAGCCTGGATTTTTTTTCTTTTTTAAGATTGTAACAATTAAATCTCCGCCAGACACAAATTGATGATAATGCATTTTGCCACAGCATCTCAGGAAATGTAAAGGAAACTGGATAAAAAAAAAAAAAAAAAAATGAAATGAAAGACAAAAAGGAAAATGCTATCAGAGATTTTAAAATTCAGAGAAATAACAATGTGTTGTGCAATTCGCTTGGTGGATCCACTTTTGCACGCTTGAACACCATCTAGAATTTGGATGCCATGCAGAGCAGTCCAATCCTTAGCTGAGACGTGAGGGAGGGAGAGAGAAATATTGAGATACATTACTGTATCGCATCCTGCTGAGCGGTCACTGAGCACTGTCTAGTCACCTAGGACATTATCCTTCAAAAAAAAAAGGTCCAATTCAACAAAAAAAAATAAAAATTAGTAAATGAATAAATAAAAAAAGAAACAAAAAAAGAAATAAAAAGACAGCTTTAAGTATACATATACTTTACCTCACATCGCATCCATGAAAGCTACATTTAATGAAACTGTTTGTAATGCAAAATCATGTTTTGACTTCCAACTTTCCCGACAATCATTGTTTCTTGAGGTCCCTCACTTACACAGATGCCAGCACCACGTCACATACACCTCACATGCATGCTCAGAATGGCTGAAATGACAGCGATCGTATTTTACAGGGTTACAATGGACAAGGTCATTAGAACTCCAAGGATCACACACCTCTTGGCAGTCACTTGGGGTTGTGTGGATGTTAGAGAGATGTTATTCACACTGCCAAATGTCCAGCAGGGACTCCTTAAAAAGGTCCACGCTGAGTCCTGGTGAAGTTGTACTGCATTGTCTCTCCGTAATGCTTACAATAGTAAGTGTGCTTCCATAAGCCAAAGTTCTTTTGTTAATGTCTCAGTGACTCAGTAAGTCTTGAGTTCTCAAGAGGTTTTATCCTTTTTAAATCACAGTTGCCAATATGGTACTGTCAAAATGTTTATAACTTTGTTCCAAACAGTTTATTTTCTATGTGTTGGGAAATGACTTGATTTCTATACATAATATTCCTTGTCCTTATCTTTCGGTCTCTTGCTACTGGCGCTGCCTTTGGCGCTGCCGCTGGGTGTTTTATCCTTCACCACAGCGCCATTGGTTTGCGCCGAGTTGCTGATGTAGTTGCGCGTCTCGTCCACCTGGTAGGAACCCTCGTCCCTGTTCCTGTACTTGTACATGGCGTAGAGAAGGATGAGGATGCAGAGGGCAGCGGCTGAGACAATACCCACCACCATGCCCGTTGTACTGCTGGATTCTCGGATCACCTCTGAGGCCCCCGGGGGCACCCGCCGCACCACGCCGGGCACTGTGGGCAAGGCCGCAGGCACTGTGCGCAGCATGGGCGAGGTGATGAAGGGGCCCCGCGGCTTGGTGCCGTCCATATCGAAGGACGTGGGCAGGGGAAGCAGGACTATGTCCGGCTGCGGGGGTTTTACCTCGCGGTTGTTCATTTTCCCGGCGGGCAGCTTGGGTGGCGTATCTGAGGGGACTGCCGCCGGTGGCGTGCCCCGCAGGTCGGGTAGAGGCGAGGTGGGTGTAGTCCTACCTGCCTCAGAGGCTTTGCTAGGCCTCAAGTCCTTGGCCTCCCACTTGGGTGCGAGGGCTTTGTAGCCACCTTCATAGGCCGATGTGGTCAAGATCTTATCTGTTACCAGGGAGAAGGTCGTGTAAAAATCTTCATCGTCAGTCGGGGGCAGGCTAGAGTCGAAAGCTTCGCCAGAGCCAAACCCCGAAATCACCATGCCATCATCATCATCATCATCACCATCATCACCACCATCACCATCATCACAATCATCGCTGCCTCGGTCCGACAAGCAAGGTACCCCCGCCTCAGTGGCCATGGCCAAGGATTCTTTGGTGGTCTCAATAATGGTGAGGACGGGACGGAGGGTTGGGGGGAGGGGGATGAAGGGAGAACGGGTGGATACAGAAGGGATGTCTATGGGGTCCTCGACTAGCACGGGGATGACTAGCTCCCCTCCTGGAAAGTGAAGCAGAGACACAAACAGCAGTCAGAGGGCAGAACGTCTTTCGTCAGCAAAGCAAGAAGCAAACACCAAAAGAATCGGTAACCAAAAAACGTAAAAAGCAAAGCTCAACATAGGGAGGAAATGAACTGAAGATAAACAAACAAAGAAAGAACAGAAAATACTGTACCAGTGCAAAAACAATGAAACTCAGAACCAAACAAGACCCAAACTGAAAGAAAACAACAGCCATAAATAAAGTATACATTGCATCAAAAGGCTTTGAGGGATGCACAAGGGTGAGCCACAATAAACTGACCCCTCATACATATCCTAAATCTTCTCATATAGCAGTATGCATTATCAGAGCTACATCTATACTGCACTATGAACTCGTCATGGTTATTATATGTTCTATGTGCTGCAAGTAGATTCAGAATCGATCAGTGTGAATTACTGTAGACAGTTTTGGCCCTATATTTAGCTCTATCCGGTAATGCTGCATATTTCTCCACATAAACTGAGGCTTTTAAGAGGCTTGTTTCATTTATCATATCAAGTGTAAATCCTTTTTAGTCCATTCAAAAACTCTGAGTACCAAAACATGCGCTCTGTGGGTAAAAAGGAGCAGAGGGTATTAGCATTTGTTTGCAATTCAAGTGCAAGCCAGTGGGCCTGAAAGCAAGTTAACTAAGTCTGAAATGAGAAACTTGTTTGTAAGTTGTTTTCATACAGCTGCTCAGAGAGAGGCACTTTTTAACCCTGCTGACCTACATGGGCGGACAAATACTTACACTGACGGCAGCATCGTAAAGCGGGGAAACGACAGAGAACTAATAAGGGAAAGGTAATGTTTATGGACCGGAATTGCTCCAAGGTCCAAAAACATTATTTTGAGCCTCTTAAAAACCTGACTGGTACTTGAGGTCTAACAGAGGGTCACACACTGATCTAAAAGACTCGCACTCACAAGTTGTCTTGAAAAAACTGAGGGAACTGTTCTGTCTCAGCATTGGTAGGCTCCCCTATTTGCCCTAGCCTCTTGCCTTTTGACCCCTACAGTTACCACAATGGCACAAAGTCACAGGGCAGTTCAATGACACCTGAATGTTTGCAGATTTGTACCGTTTTCAAGATCGTTACATGTGTTCTTCATTGTGGAGAATGATATTATAACAGGATTCATTGATGAAGTGTCAGACTTAAGGACCTAAAAACATTTCTACACACACCCATTTATAATAACTCCATTTTAACTTGCTTTATTGGCGAAACCTGTTGTTTGACTACTACAAGGAGTTTGAAACATTCAGATGTCTACTGAAGCTGCTTATCCTCTTGCCAAAGTGGCTGATTTGTACATTGCAAAGGCTCACAAACAGGGCACTATAAAGAGATGCAAACCTTTTGGAACAATAAAAGAAAAAGAAAACACAACAGAAACGAAGGAAACCGAAATAATAATTAAGGCATTGCAAAAAGAGTTCAGAGTTAGAGCAAACATTGTAAAAACATTCACAAAGTAAAGCCACAGATAGAGCTATCCAGAAAGGGATTAGTAAGAAGTAAGTAGAAAAAACAGGTAAAAACAAAGTCAGCTCGGAAAATCATAAAAGCCTACAAAAAACAGTTTTCAAAGGAAGAAAGCATACCATCAGTTTTGTCAACTTACATCAACAAATTGCCCGCATGATTTTGGCAGGAAGAAAAAAAAAATTTACAAAAGAAAGTTGTGTAAGAATGCCTTTGGACAAGTTAGGTTAGTTTCGTTTTAACAATTTCTGATTAATTAGTATATATTTCTCTTTTTAGACAGGATGGTACAGGGAGGCAACAACACATACATCCACACATCATGACATGAAAAATAATCTTCACCATTCTGTTCAGGATATCTTTTTTTTGTTCTTTTGATAATCATTTAGTTTTGTATAAAAAAGAAAACTGTATATCTATAATTCTTGCTTTGATAGATAAGTATCTTCATAAATATCTACAGCCTGATTAGATGACTCTTTTTTTTTTTTTCTTTTTTTTTTTGCTCGACTTTAACATGTTCATCAGTAATGAACAAATGGATGACTGTACATATCTTAGAATCTCTACGTAAAGGGTTTGGGAGCAGGGAATGTGAGACGGGGTGGGACCTATGAACATACTAGGAAGGAAATGACATAGATGGGGGTGAACGTGTACATCAGTTGCCATGTCCATGTAAAGGCGGCACGAAGCGGTCGGGCGGCATTAGAGCTTTTGGCTGTAAGGAAGGGATGGGGATATACAAACAATGAGCATATACATGCCCATCTACAAAAGAGAACAGCACTCTCAACACTGACAGTTTTACAAACCCTAAGCTGCAACTTCTTTGCCATGCACAAAAATTAATCGACTCATTCATTGATTAAATCCAAATTTCAATCAGAGATAGCTATTAAATAACAGGAGAATATTAGAGATCAGCATAGAAACAGCTTGGAACAGTTTTCACAGATAGTGGTGAGGGGCTACTTTGGAGGTAGCTTCTCTTTTTTCTCTATGAGGATGTGAATTTGAAACTCCAATACAGCTGCAGTGTTTTGACACCCAATCTTAAAAACCTTCTGCCGTTCATTAAATAGCAATTAATTCATAGAGAAAAGAGGAAGCTTCATTCTAATTAGGGAAAAAAAATCATCAAAACATTGGCAATAGTGATTCTTAGCAAATTAGCAGATAAGTTAATATTTGAACATTTTCAGAAAAGAAACAGAGAGATACACATATATGTGTATTAACATATATGTACAAAAAGACAAAAATAAAACAGATTAGCAAGCAAGAAAGTAAGGCATTAAATTTCTCACACTATAAAAGATGAACAACCAGAAAGCACACACTGAGGCAGACAAAGAGAGGGGGACAGTTTATAGGCAAAGTGTCACCACCTTCACTTAACTAATAATAAAGTTTTTATTATTAGTTACTTCAATGCATTTCTCTTGTTAGTATTTTAAAACACAGGACAGGGCGTGCAATCTGGATGTACGTCAGAGAAAGAGAGGTAAATCAGACATGGTTTTATTTTGGATTTTAGTTCCACTATAAGAAGTTGGGTTAATGCATGCTTAAGTAAGTTGCATTTAGGGAGAGTAATATACAATAACAATACAGCAAGCCAGGGGTCAGGTAGGGGAAGGGGCTTAAGAAGGGGGGTCAAAGGTCAGTAAAAGGTCACTGCCACCAAAGGGCTGTAGGATATTCTCTCAGGCAAAGAAAACCATTCATCAGCAGTTAACAGGGGGGAGAAGGTGCACCACGGGTGATATATAACCAACATTATGTGGCATTTAGCCCAGCGGCATACGCTAATTAATCAAGAGGGTGAGGAGACTGATAAACAATGAGCTGCTTTTTATTAAATGTTTAGATGCTTTGTGTTATGTGCATAACCAACAGCCTTCGTTTGACAGATAAACACTGTGTTGGGAAGGAGTTCCACAAGAGGGCACAGGGTGGCGCGTTTTATTTGTGCCTCCGGTGAGTTTAAGGAGATGTGAGAGGCACATTTGTCTTCAGATATCAGGTTTTGGTGCCTCCTCTGCAGGCTGGTTACAGAAACCTCATTCATTTAGCCAAACTGGGTCTATGAGTTAAGAGCTATTGAGGAAATATGGCATCTGCCACGCTGCACTGACTGTGTATTATCAACACTGACGTCTTAAATGTGAATTCCCTGACTGTCCAACCGTGCTCCAGGGGATGCAGCAAACGTCTGACACAATACAGAGCGGCATTTCTACTGTATGAACGTGGTGCTTGATCTTCTCTTTGACAAACATCTAGTTCTCATGTTGCTCGGTTGGGATAATATTCCAATAACAGAGCCACACTCCTTGCACAGAAGCACAGAGTAAGTGATTTCAATGAGGCTTTATTTATCCAACTCTGCCCTTGTTGTCTTGGCCTTGTTTGCATCCGTTCACTCCGGTCTTGGTTAACAGCTTTCAGCGACTGTTAGCTTTGAGCTGTATCAACAACACACTTGGATATGAGGGGAACCGCTGCAGTTAAGGGGTCTTCCAGTAAAGCCAGTGCAGAGGACCTCGATGTTTTGGTAAACACTTTAATCCTATGTAAGCTCTTGCACAGGCGTTGCACGTCTTGCTGCATTTCCGAGGCAGACAAACACTGCGGTTTCTAATGGGTTTGCTTAACCAGATTGCATTTGTTTTCCGCCATCGTCAAGATGGATGGGGATTTTGTTTTTAAGCCTCTACCTCACTGGCAAATAATTCTCCACTCTGATAGGCCTACAGCCAGTTACACTGTTTTCTTTCTTTTTAGGCAAAAGCGAGTCAGGACTTCAGATTAATAAGGGTTTCTTTGTGCCTACTGACTAGCCTTTGCTTCAATAAGAATGAAAGAAACTGAATTTTCAAGCCATTCCCCTTTTCATTCCGCTCTGTAAGAACGACACTATCCGCTGCATGCCTGTGCTAGCCTTTGAAGAGGAATTAAAGTAAATATAGTCACTACTAAATGGCTGATTGACTGACTAGCTCAGCAGCTTGGATGATACAGATGCAGAAATCCTGGAGCAGCACTTTCTCCTCACTTCTCTCCACTTCCTCTCTCTTTTCCCTCTCTTCTCTCTCCTGGCCTGATCCCCGTGTCCATCCAGCATTTGCTGAGGCTTCCGAATGGAGATGAATCCCAACGGTGTGTCAGGGATTTGACGACGCTACACCATAAAAGTGGAAAGCCGGTGCACCAGCACCAACCATGGATGAACTGAGTCAATGGGATTTCGACGCTGCAAATTGTGGGTGAGTCAGTGGTTTGGAGCCCTGAAATCCCATTGTAGCTGCATGTATTGTACCTGGAGACCTTGCTGTAGCAGATTCATTCACCTCTACCCACTACAGGTAGAGAGCTGATTACTAGAGAGCAACACACAGAGTCTCAGTGTGGACACACTTAAAGGGACATGCCAAGGATTATTTGCCATGGCTGCGCATTCTACAAACATGTATCTTAAAAAAGCTGAACACTTTACCCTGCCATTAACTTATCTTATCTTGCCTGTGCACACCCCTGCCAGTCATTCATTTCCATCCAAAAAGTTGAGCGCTCCTCCATTTACAACTCCAGGGAGGCGAGAGGTCTGTCCTGTAAGGATGCACCAACCACCTCTTGCTGGAGGTACAGCCCTCTTCTCCCGGAGCCGCGGCGCATGGCAGATAGCTCTTAATACATCATCATGTGACCGGGGGCAGTGTGGCGTATTAAATTGGCATCTCCAGCAGGCGTGGCGACTTGCCCCTGTCAGCCGGTCGATTTGCTGTACAGCCATTAGGCTGCACCTCTGCATTCGGAAGACATGTGTCAGCTGAATAACCTTTAAACTGATCTGAGGCCTGTGTTGAAGTGACAGCTGGCCCGATGGGGCTTGACGGAAGCCATAGCTGACGCCACAAGTAAACTCAGTGATCCATTCCTATCGTACTTCATTCTGTACCCTACAAGTGGTAAGTCACACGGTATTACGTCCTCTGACCCTCCACCTTACCCACCCAAGGCCAATGAGATGAGGAGACACCTATAAATATGTTACACCTGTTTGATCTGTGTTCCGCCCCATCAAATAGTGACAGGGTAATGGCGCATGCAGGACCATTTATGGCCCCTTTATTAAGTATACAATCATTTTACAATCTATTTGACTGCTATGAACAGTGCAACAGTTACCCTGTTTGCAGAGATTTGTAGGAGTGTTGTTTTCTCCTCCTACAACAACCTACCGGTATGTTTCTGCTCTGTAGCAATAGTGTAGCAAAAAGTAAGGGGGTGGAAGCTGGGGCGATGGATGGGTGCACAAAGCATGCACCTATCCACTAGGGTTTGTGTCCCATCTCCTACCAACAGTCAATGTACACTTTCTCTATGACAACAATCTTCCACTATCTCGCAACCTGAATTTTTGGCCACTTGGGGGCAGCAAAACAAGCTGTAAACACAACACTGACATAATATCATTTCATGAAGATATGGCAAATGTCTTAGCCATTGCCTGTTTACATATCCAACAGAACAACATTTTCAACTCCCTAGAAAAATATCTGTCTCCTTAGCAGCTAAGTGCTCCGCTATGTTCAACAGCTGCTGGTCAGGTAGCGTACAGCGGATCTATCTGAGAACAGCTGCATCCAGACGTTTCTGGTCATGTAGCCAAAACAATGTTCTGAAAGAGGGTAAAATGCTGCAAACAGCTGACCTGAACTACAAAGTAGGATAATTATTCTCTATAGGTTTGTTCTTTCATGATTCAACACAGTCACTTAATTGATTGTTAATATAAAAACATCAATGACACCAGCTTTGACCAAATGGCTTTAGTTGCCTAAACTTCCACATAGAGGATGCAGGTTAGAAAATGTTCTTATGGATGATTTTGAAGGCCCTGACCGAGAGTATTTTGTCAGCATTTCTTTGTACATGTTACAGGTTGTCATACTATACTATTTAGTTTGCAGTTGAGCCTCTGCGATACACCTCTCTCCTGGCAGACATGTTGAACTGCTGTGGCAGAAAATAACACAGGCGTAAGTAATAACAATAATGATGTGTTTTAGGTCCTAGGGATTGTGTCTCTGACACAGCTTTCTGGCACCACAAGTAAATGGAACAAAACCATCATTAATGTTATTTGTCACAGCTCTGCTTTTCCTGGTATAACAGGTCAATATGTCTGCTGTGACAAAAATCTAGCTTTCTGTATTTTTAGCACTGGTTAGTCCAAGTAAAAGTTTTTACATGAGCTTGTTATTTGAAACAAATTATTTTCATCGCGTCTAAGTGTTAATGTCTTATGGGATTTTAGTCGTAGGTACCGTATGTACAAATCAAACAATCTGATTTTTACTTGTGGATTTGTGAAAATCATTTGCATCAATTACTACAATATAATTACATATTAATCACAAAATTGCTCTGATTACATGGTAATGACAAGCTGCACCACTGTTAATCACTGTGAAATTAAATCATAAATTGACTTGGTATTTGCTGTTCTCTAAATTGAGCATCTCTTCTGTTTCATCAATCATATCCAGGTAGTAGTTTTTTTTTTTTTACAAGCTATTGCATTTCTGCATAGAGTCAGTTGTTATTCAGAGGAGTATTAAGAATCACTGCACACACATTATTTGCTCTCTTGTGGAACTCACATGGGGTAAAGGGTATAAGGTAAGGTTTAACACTTTTATTAAACACACGGACAACACGACCACGTACAGCAGACAAGACAGGCTGTTTGACGGAGCGCAGACAGAGACAGCAGGCACAAGCACAAACACAAGACGCCTCTGAGGGAGGAGCTGCTGCAGGGAACAGCGGTGGTGCAGGCCCACCGCTGTAGCCCAGAACACACACTGACATGTAGTAGAAGCCAGCTGGGGGTTAGCCTGAGACTTATGGGTGGAGAAGAAGCAGCACACAAAATGGATGCCAATCATATCCATGCAGAAGCAGGGGAGTGGGGGGAGAGGATTATTAGTTAGTCTATAGAGCTGCGGTACAGTCCAGTACAGTGTGCATGCCACAAATGCCTTCTACTTGGAGCAACAGATAGAATAGAAAAACAGATATACTTTGTGGCAATAAAAGTCTTTTTATGCCATCTGCATTCAAACAGACATGTATATGCAGAAAGGCTAAAAGAAAAAAGGTGGGTGAGTCG
>NW_019525453.1:4413372-4416489 GCF_002814215.2 Seriola lalandi dorsalis | reverse complement strand
GGTGGGGGTTAACGCTCGGGAGGGGAGACAGGGAGTCATTCTTTCACACACAACTTTCTTGAGACAGAATGGGGTTGCCTGCACAAGGCCAAAAAAAGGATGATGGCAAGAAAAGATTTTGTTGCCGTTCATTTCCCTATGTTGTATCGAAAATGGGGGGAGGATGTTTCTTTAGAAGCCATATGGCACAAAAAAATAAACACAAAACTTGATGAGGAGGATAACTTTGAAATTTTCCAACCACCAAAAGTTCATGCGGCACAAGATGAGGCAAAAACGGGAGGAGCGGCTCTATCCTTGCTTGGAGGATGGACGACGGATGATGAGGAGGACACCAAAGAAAAAAAGAAAAAAACAACCACAACAAAACAAGAAAATCAAATCACCCCACTCAACCCGCCCCGGCCCCAAAGTAAAGCGGAAAAAAAAAAACCAAAAAAAAAAAACCTAATCTTAAGCAACCCAGCAGCTGGGTCCAAATCGATACAGAAGAGAGATGTTCATATGTGCATCACAGGAGAAAAAATAACAAACAAAATGCAACAGAAAAGAAATCAACATCATGTCATGCAACTGTTCATACGACTGGAAGCGGGGCAAGGAATGAGGATATGAATTTCTGTGTCAACATGGTGAAATGTACAGTATGTATGAGTGTGTATGACTACATATGTTGCCACTATATGAGGGGAGGGTACCATGTTCTCTGAGTAAAAACTTCTTACACTACACTTTGTTGCACTTCCACTTTTGAGAATACTTGGGTTTGAGGTTTTAACAGTCAGGACACATAAAACGAAGGACATGAGCCGTAAAAAATTTGCCCATTCAATTTCAATAATCTCTGATTTAAGAAAGCAACTCGTGCTTCTAGATAAAGCACCTAAATACTGCATGAAGGCACGGAGAAAATGGCTTTCTCTTCACATCAAAAAGCCATAAGCACGCGGACCTAAATGTGGTCATAATTTCAAGGAAACAAACGCTTTTACAGTGTGATAAGGCTTCAAAGTAAACGAGTTCCTTTCACAGATTGGAGGAAAATGGTAAAATGACTAGCAGAATATCTACTAAATTACACGGAAAGACCTCATTTCCAAGAGAAGTAAATAAATGCTCGATTATCTGTTATGTTCTCTGAGCGCACATAACATAGTGAAAGGGCAATGCATTGTTCCAACTTATGCTTATTATTAGCCGTGAAAAGTGGACATATGCTTGGTGCTACGCTGAGCCATATTTAGCCAGATTAACACAGCATCAATTAGTCTGCTATGATGGCGTTTTGAAGGACAGTGAAGCAATCAAATAGCCTGAGCTGTTAATGATTTCCAGGGTGCCTAAGGGGAGACGCTTTTCACATACTGAGCCAGTTTCAGCAGAGCTCACGCTCTCCTGCTTTACTCCATACCATTAGGATATGTGCCAACTGCTCCTGGGCGTAAGTGCGAGTTACAGCTGCGTGTTCAAAAGTCATCCAAACCCAAGTTGCCTCAAAAATAACCACTCGTTTTAAATCTGCGGCTTTATTCCCAGCTCTGTTTTTATTTTCAAACTCCAGTGAGTGAATGTCTTATCACTTTGATCTAATCACAAAGTGACGAGTGTGTGTGCGTGTGTGTGTGTTTTTGTAAATGTGTGTGTGTGTGTGTGTGTGTGTGTGTGTGTGTGTGTGTGTGTGTGTAAAGGGAGGAGGGAAGAGAGACGATGCGCACAGAAATTCGAGGATATCTGTTCTCTATTAGAATGTTTCAGGTAAGGCAAGCCTCCGACGAAGGAAACAGAGGTACAAACAAGAGAAGAAGAAGGAGAAGGGAGGAAGAGGCTCTGTTGCAGTTAGTCTGCTACATATCACAGTATCTATGCTGAAAGCATCTTTGTTCTCGAAAGAATCTCAAAATGTATCCTCTGTCAAGAGAGACGCACACACACGCACAGCAAGAGGAAATCAACCATGTACAGGACAGATACATTTTGAAGCATCAGTGCGGGCGACATGGGGCTTGATACTAATTTCGTACTTTGTTGAGTAAAGTTTTGCTCTCGACCGAATGCTGAGAGAACAAAATTAGTATCAACGCTTCGTCATGTCTGCAACCAGTGGCCCCATAGCTAAGTGTAACTTGTTTTAGAGATGGAAGGTATGAGCTTTAACTACAGTAGCTGACTATATATGATGTATGCATTTACTTATTTTCAGGTAAAGTTGTGACTTCCTGCAGAGAGCATGCTAAGGATATAGAAACTTAATTCTTACTGCTTTCATCCATCTCCAAAGAGATTCTTTAAACTTTAGATATACACTGAGGTCCCTTCACACTAGTGTGCATTACTCACTGTGGCTACTTTTCGGAGGGCTTTTTTGAAGTTACACTTGAAGCTCCCATGGGACATGATGCTAAGAGGAGAGGCTCCTCGGTAGCAAATCAAAGAAAGATAAGGAGAAATAGACCAGGTTCAGAGCAAGCACAACTCGACACACCCATCCCACCTGCATGTCCGGAGTCGCACTCTTCCAGGTCCTCGTCATCGCTGGAGCACTCTGCGGATGAAACAATGTCATCTGTCGTCTGCGGAGAAAGAGACATTTTCACACACACACACACACACACACACACACACACACACAAAGACACACACACACACACACACACACAGACACACACACACACAAACACACAGAGGAAAATGTGGTTAGGCCCGGGGCAGTACAGTGAGTCCTTAGCTTGCACATAGCCATTCCATTCAAGGATATCTTTGCACACACAGACATCTCCGCCTGTCCTTCGGCTTCCATATATCACTTGGAGTCAATCATATTTCACAGTGTTTATCATTCTTCACTTTATGTGCTTTCCACCTCCGCAGATAATTGTTTTCCTTCACCCTCCGCACTCTGCCTCCGATTATTTATCGCCCCTCTCCTCCTCCGTCGTCCACAATCAATGGCCCCACCAAGCCCTCACAGATCAACACCGTCCCGGCTTCTGATTTGTGCTAAAGGGTGTGGAGGGAGGGAGGGACGGGGTGGCAGACTTGCTAGCTACAGCCGGACCAGCGATGGATTATCTCCACCCTCCAGTTCCCACAATTCTGATTTATCCTCTGCCCCCCCCC